>NW_027094844.1:0-49317 GCF_029207755.1 Chamaea fasciata | reverse complement strand
ACCCCCAGGGAAACCTAGGGGACAGCCAGGGCCCCCCCAGGGACACCCAGGGCACCCCCAGGGAAACCTAGGGGACAGCCAGGGCCCCCCCAAGGACACCCAGGGCACCCCCAGGGAAACCTAGGGGACAGCCAGGGCCCCCCCAGGGACACCCAGGGCACCCCCAGGGACACCTAGGGGACAGCCAGGGCCCCCCCAGGGACACCTAGGGGACAGCCAGGGAACCCCAGGGACACCCTGTGCACGCCCAGGGACACCCAGGGCACACCCAGGGACACCTAGGGGACAGCCAGGGCACCCCCAGGGACACCTAGGGGACAGGCAGGGCACCCCCAGGGACACCTAGGGGACAGCCAGAGCACCCCAAGGACAGCCTGGTCACCCCCAGGGACACCTAGGGGACAGCCAGGGCACCCCAGGGACACCAAGGGGACACCCAAGGCACCCCCAGGGACACCTACGGGACAGCAAGGGCACCCCCAGGGACACCCTGGGCACCCCCAGGGACACGTAGGGGACAGCCAGGACACCCCAGGGACACCCTGGGCACCCCCAGGGACACCTAGGAGACAGCCAGGGCACCCTTAGGGACACCTAGGGGACAGGCAGGGCACCCCCAGGGACACCCAGGGCACCCCCAACGACACCTAGGGGACAGGCAGGGCACCCCCAGGGACACTGACGGGACAGCCAGGGCACCCCCAGGGACACCTAGGGGACAGCCAGGGCACCCCAGGGACACGCAGGGCACCCCCAGGGACACCTAGGGGAAAGCCAGGGCACCCGAGGGACACCTAGGGGAAGGCAGGACACCCCCAGGGACACCTAGGGGACAGCCAGGGCACCCCCAGGGACACCTAGGGGACAGCCAGGGCACTCCAGGGACAGCCAGGGCACCCCCAGGGACACCTAGGGCACCCCCAGGGACACCTAGGGGACAGCCAGGGCACCCTAAAGACAGCCAGGGCACCTCCAGGGACACCTAGGGGACACCCAGGGCCCCCCCAGGGACACCTAGGGGACAGCCAGGGAACCCCAGGAACACCATGGGCACGCCAAGGGACACCTTGGGCACTCCCAGAGACACTGAGGGCCCAGCCAGGGCACCCTAGGGACAGCCAGGGCACCCCCAGAGACAGGTAGGGGACAGCCAGGGCACCATAGGGACAGGCAGGGCACCCACAGGGACACCTAGGGGACAGGCAGGGCACCCCCAGGGACACTGACGGGACAGCCAGGGCACCCCAGGGACACCCAGGGCATCCCCAGGGACACCGAGGGGACAGCCAGGGCACCCTAGGGACAGCCATGGTACCCTAGGGACACCCAGGGCACCCCCACAGACACCGAGGGCACAGCCAGGGCACCCTAGGGACAGCCAGGGCACCCCCAGGGACACCTAAGGGACAGGCAGGGCACCTCCAGGGACAGCCAGGGTACCCCCAGGGCACCCCAGGGACACCCAGGGCACCCCCAGGGACACCTAGGGACAGTCAGGGCACCCCAGGGACACCAGGGCCCCCCCCAGGGACACCTAGGGGACAGCCAGGGAACCCCAGGGACACCCTGGGCACCCCCAGGGACACCTAATGCACCCCCAGGGACACCTAGGGGACAGCCAGGGCCCCCCCAGGGACACCTAGGGGACAGGCAGGGCCCCCCCAAGGACACCCAGGGCACCCCCAGGGAAACCTAGGGGACAGCCAGGGCCCCCCCAGGGACACCCAGGGCACCCCCAGGGACACCTAGGGGACAGCCAGGGCCCCCCCAGGGACACCTAGGGGACAGCCAGGGAACCCCAGGGACACCCTGTGCACGCCCAGGGACACCCAGGGACACCTAGGGGACAGCCAGGGCACCCCCAGGGACACCTAGGGGACAGGCAGGGCACCCCAAGGGACACCTAGGGGACAGCCAGAGCACCCCAAGGACAGCCTGGTCACCCCCAGGGACACCTAGGGGACAGCCAGGGCACCCCAGGGACACCAGGGGGACACCCAGGGCACCCCCAGGGACACCTACGGGACAGCAAGGGCACCCCCAGGGACACCCTGGGCACCCCCAGGGACACGTGGGGGACAGCCAGGACACCCCAGGGACACCCTTGGCACCCCCAGGGAAACCTAGGAGACAGCCAGGGCACCCCCAGGGACACCAAGGGCACAGCCAGGGCACCCCAGGGACACCTAGGGCACAGCCAGGGCACCCTAGGGACACCTAAGGGGACACCCTGGGCACCCCCCAGGGACACCAAGGGGACCACCAGGGACACCTAGGGGACAGCCAGGGCACCCCAGGGACAGCGAGGGCACCCCCAGGGACACCTAGGGGACAGCCAGGGCACCCCCAGGGACAGCCAGGGCCCCCCCAGTGACATCCAGGGCACCCCCAGGGACACCTAGGGGACAGCCAGGGCAGCCCAGGGACACCCAGGGCACCCCCATGGACACCTAGGGGACAGCCAGGGCACCCCCAGGGACACCAAAGGGACCCCCAGGGACACCTAGGGGACAGCCAGGGCACCTACAGGGACACCTAGGGGACAGCCAGGGCATCCCGGGGGACAGGGAGGGCACCCACAGGGACACCTAGGAGACAGCCAGGGCACGCCAGGGACACCCAGGGCACCCCAGGGACACCTAGAGGACAGCCAGGGCACTACAGGGACACCTAGGGCAAGGCCAGGGCACCCTAGGGACAGCCAGGGCACCCTCAGGGACACCAAGGGCACAGCCAGGCCAACCCAAGGAGAGCCAGGGCACCCCCAGGGACACCTAGGGGACAGCGAGGGCACCCCAGGGACGCCAAAGGGAAAGCCAGGGCACCCCCAGGGACACCTAGGGGACAGCCAGGGTACCCCAGGGACACCCAGGGCACCCCCAGCGACACCTACGGGACAGCAAGGGCACCCCCAGGGACACCCTGGGCACCCCCAGGGACACCTAGGGGACCTTCAGGGAACCCCAGGGACACGTACGGGTCAGCCAGGGAACCCCAGGGACACCCAGGGCATCCCCAGGGACACCTAGGGGACAGGCAGGGCACCCCCAGGGACACCTAGGGGACAGCCAGGGCACCCCAAGGACACTCAGGGCACCCCCAGGGACACTTAGGGGACAGCCAGGGCACCCCCAGGGACACCTAGGGAACAGCCAGGGCACCCCAGGCACACCCAGGGCACCCCCAGGGACACCTAGGAGACAGCCAGGGCACCCCAGGGACACCTAGATGACAGGGAAGGCAACCCCAGGGACACCTTGGGGACAGCCAGGGCACCCCCTGGGCACCCCAAGGACACTCAGGGCACCCCCAGGGACACCGAGGGGACAGCCAGGGCACTCCAGGGACAGCCAGGGCACCCCCAGGGCACCCTAGGGACAGCCAGGGCACCCCCAGGGACACCTAGGGGACAGCCAGGGGACCCCCCAGGGACACCTAGGGGACAGCCAGGGCACTCCAGGGTCAGCCAGGGCACCCCCAGGGCACCCCAGGGACACCCAGGGCAGCTCCAGGGACACGTAGGGGACAGCCAGGGCACCCCCAGGGACACCTAGGGGACAGCCAGGGCCCCCCCAGGGACACCTAGGGGACAGCCAGGGAACCCCAGGGACACCCTGTGCACCCCCAGGGACAGCCAGGGCACCCCCAGGGACACCGAGAGGACAGGCAGGGCACCGCCAGGGACAACTTGGGGACAGCCAGGGCACCCCAGGGACAGCCAGGGCACCCCCAGGGGCACCTAGGGGACCTCCAGAGCACACCCAGGGACACCCAGGGCACCCCCAGGGACACCTAGGGGACAGTCAGGGCCCCCCCAGGGACACCTAGGGGACAGCCAGGGCACCCCAGGGACACCCAGGGCACTCCCAGGGACACTTAGGGGACAGCCAGGGAACCCCTAGGGACACCTAGGGGACAGCCAGGGCACCCCAGGCACACCCAGGGCACCCCCAGGGACACCTAGGGGACAGCCAGGGCACCCTAGGGACAGCCAGGGCACCCCCTGGGACACCGAGGGCACAGCCATGCCACCCTAGGGACAGCCAGGGCACCCCCAAGGACACCGAGGGGACACGCAGGGAACCCCCAGGGACACCTAGGGGACAGCCAGGGCACCCCAGGGACAGCGAGGGCACCCCCAGGGACACCTAGGGGACAGCCAGGGCAGCCCAGGGACACTCAGGGCACCCCCAGGGACACCTAGGGGACAGCCAGGGAACCCCAGGGACAAGTACGGGACAGCCAGGGAACCCCACTGACACTCTGTGCACCCCCAGGGACACCCAGGGCGCCCCCAGGGACACCTAGGGAACAGCCAGGGAACCCCAGGGACACACTAGCCACCCCCAGGGACACCTAGGGGACAGCCAGGGAACCCGAGGGACAGCCAGGGAACCCCCAGGGACACCTAGGGGACAGCCAGGGCCCCCCCAGGGACACCAAGGGGACAGCCAGGGCACACCAGGGACAGCCAGGGCCCCCCCAGGGACACCTAGGGGATAGCCAGCTCCCCCAGGGACACCCAGGGCACCCCCAGGGACATCTAGGGGACAGGCAGGGCACCCCCAGGGACACCGTGGGGAAAGCCAGGGCACCCCCAGGGACGCATAGGGGAAGGCAGGACACCCTCAGTGACACCTAGGGGACAGTCAGGGCACCCCCAGGGACATTAAGGGGACAGCCAGGGCACTCCAGGGACACCCAGGGAACCCCCAGGGACACCTAGGGGACAGGCAGGGAACCCCCAGGGACACCTAGGGGACAGGCAGGGCACCCCCAGGGACACTGACGGGACAGCCAGGGCACCCCCAGAGAACCCTAGGGGACAGCCAGGGCACCCCAGGGACACCCAGGGCACCCCCAGGGACACCAAGGGGACAGCCAGGGCACCCCAGGGACACCCAGGGCACCCCCAGGGACACCTAGGGGACAGGCAGGGCACCCCCAGGGACACCCAGGGCACCCCGAACGACACCTAGGGGACAGGCAGGGCACACCCAGGGACACCTAGGGGACAGCCAGGGCACCCTAAAGACAGCTAGGTCACCCCCAGGGACACCTAGGGGACAGGCAGGGCACTCCCAGGGACACCGAGGGGAAAGCCAGGGCACCCCCAGGGACACCTAGAGGACAGGCAGGGCACCCCCAGGGCACCCCAGGGACACCCAGGGACACCTAGGGGACAGCCAGGGCATCCCCAGGGACACCCAGGTCACCCCCAGGGACACCTAGGGGACAGCCAGGGCACCCCAGGCACACCCAGGGCACCCCCAGGGACACCTAGGGGACAGCCACGGCACACTAGGGACAGCCAGGGCACCCCCAGGGACACCGAGGGGACAGCCCGGGCACCCCCAGAGACACCGAGGGCACAGCCAGGGCACCCTGGGGACACCCAGGGACACCAAGGGGACAGGCAGGGCACCCCCTAGGCACCCCAGGGACACCCAGGGCTCTCCCAGGGACACCAAGGGGACAGCCAGGGCACCCCAGGGACACCAAGGGGACAGCCAGGGCACCCCCAGGGACTCCTAGGGGACAGCCAGGGCACGCCAGGGACACCCAGGGCACCCCCTGGGACACCAAGGGGACAGACAGGGCACCCCCAGGGGCACCTAGGGGACAGCCAGGGCACCCCCAGGGACATTTAGGGGACAGCTAGGGCACGCCAGGGACACCCAGGGCACCCCCAGGGACATTTAGGTGACAGCGAGGGCACTCCAGGGACACCCAGGGAACCCCCAGGGACACCTAGGGGACAGGCAGGGAACCCCCAGGGACACCTAGGGCACCCCAGAGACACCAAGGGGACAGGCAGGGAACCCCCAGGGACACCTAGGGGACAGCCAGGGCACCCCCATGACACGAAGGGGACAGCCAGGGCACCCCCAGGGACACCCAGGGCACCCCCAGGGACACCTAGGGGACAGCCAGGGCACCCCGAGGGACACCAGGGCACCCCCAGGGACACCTAGGGGACAGCCAGGGCACCCTAAGGACAGCCAGGGCACCCCCAGGGACACCAAGGGCACAGCCAGGGCACCCTAGGGACAGCCAGGGCACCCTCAGGGACACCCAGGGCACCCCAAGGGACACCTAGGGGACAGCCAGGGCACCCCAGGGACACCCAGGGCACCCCAAGGGCCGCCTAGGGGACAGCCAGTGCACCCCGAGGGACACCTAGGGGACAGCCAGGGCACCCCCAGGGACACCTAGAGGACAGGTAGGGCAGCCCCAGGGCACCCCAGGGACACCCAGGGCACCCTCCAGGGACACGTAGGGGACAGCCACGGCACCCCAGGGACAGCTAGGGCACCCCCAGGGACAGCTAGGGGACGCCAGGGCACCCCCAGGGACACCAAGGGGACAACCCGAGCACCCCAAGGACAGCCAGGGCACCCCCAGGGACACCTAGGGGACAGCCAGGGCACCCCAGGGACGCCAAAGGGAAAGCCAGGGCACCCCCAGGGACACCTAGGGGACAGCCAGGGTACCCCAGGGACACCCAGGGCACCCCCAGGGACAGCTAGGGGACAGCCAGGGCACCCCCAGGGACACCAAGGGGACAGCCCGAGCACCCCAAGGACAGCCAGGGCACCCCCAGGGACACCTAGGGGACAGCCAGGGCACCCCAGGGACACCAAGGGGACAGCCAGGGCACCCCCAGGGACACCTAGGGGACAGCCAGGGTACCCCAGGGACACCCAGGGCACCCCTAGGGACACCTACGGGACAGCAAGGGCACCCCCAGGGACACCCTGGGCACCCCCAGGGACACCTAGGGGACCTTCAGGGAACCCCAGGGACACGTACAGGTCAGCCAGGGAACCCCAGGGACACCCAGGGCACCCCCAGGGACACCTAGGGGACAGGCAGGGCACCCCCAGGGACACCGAGGGGACAGCCAGGGCACCCCCAGGGACAACTATAGGATAGGCAGGGCGCCCCCAGGGCACCCCAGGGACACCCAGGGCACCCCCAGGGACACGTACAGGACAGCCATGGCACCCCAGGGACAGCCAGGGCACCCCCAGGGACAGCTAGGGGACAGCCAGAGCACCCCAAGGACAGTCAGGGCACCCCCAGACACACCAAGGGGACAGCCAGAGCACCCCAAGGACAGCCAGGGCACGCCAGGGACACCTAGGGGACAGCCAGGGCACCCCCAGGGACACCTAGGGGACAGCCAAGGCACCCCCAGGGACACACTGGGCCCCCCAGGGACACGTAGGGGACAGCCAAGGCACCCCAGAGATACCCTGGGCACCCCCAGGGACACCTAGGGGACAGCCAGCGCACCCTAGGGACAGCCAGGGCACCCCCAAGACACGAAGGGGACAGCCAGGGCACCCCAGGGACACCAAGGGGACAGCCAGGGCACCCCGAGGGACACCAGGGCACCCCCAGGGACACCTAGGGGACAGCCAGGGCACCCTAAGGACAGCCAGAGCACCCCCAGGGACACCAAGGGCACAGCCAGGGCACCCTAGGGACAGCCAGGGCACCCTCAGGGACACCCAGGGCACCCCAAGGGACACCTAGGGGACAGCCAGGGCACCCCAGGGACACCCAGGGCACCCCAAAGGCGCCTAGGGGACAGCCAGTGCACCCCGAGGGACACCTAGGGGACAGCCAGGGCACCCCCAGGGACACCTAGAGGACAGGTAGGGCAGCCCCAGGGCACCCCAGGGACAGCCAGGGCACCCTCCAGGGACACGTAGGGGACAGCCAGGGCACCCCAGGGACAGCTAGGGCACCCCCAGGGACAGCTAGGGGACGCCAGGGCACCCCCAGGGACACCAAGGGGACAACCCGAGCACCCCAAGGACAGCCAGGGCACCCCCAGGGACACCTAGGGGACAGCCAGGGCACCCCAGGGACGCCAAAGGGAAAGCCAGGGCACCCCCAGGGACACCTAGGGGACAGCCAGGGTACCCCAGGGACACCCACGGCACCCCCAGGGACACCAAGGGGACAGCCAGGGAACCCCAGGGACAAGTACGGGACAGCCAGGGAACCCCACTGACACTCTGTGCACCCCCAGGGACACCCAGGGCGCCCCCAGGGACACCTAGGGAACAGCCAGGGAACCCCAGGGACACACTAGCCACCCCCAGGGACACCTAGGGGACAGCCAGGGAACCCGAGGGACAGCCAGGGAACCCCCAGGGACACCTAGGGGACAGCCAGGGCCCCCCCAGGGACACCAAGGGGACAGCCAGGGCACACCAGGGACAGCCAGGGTCCCCCCAGGGACACCTAGGGGATAGCCAGCTCCCCCAGGGACACCCAGGGCACCCCCAGGGACATCTAGGGGACAGGCAGGGCACCCCCAGGGACACCGTGGGGAAAGCCAGGGCACCCCCAGGGACGCATAGGGGAAGGCAGGACACCCTCAGTGACACCTAGGGGACAGTCAGGGCACCCCCAGGGACATTAAGGGGACAGCCAGGGCACTCCAGGGACACCCAGGGAACCCCCAGGGACACCTAGGGGACAGGCAGGGAACCCCCAGGGACACCTAGGGACAGGCAGGGCACCCCCAGGGACACTGACGGGACAGCCAGGGCACCCCCAGAGAACCCTAGGGGACAGCCAGGGCACCCCAGGGACACCCAGGGCACCCCCAGGGACACCAAGGGGACAGCCAGGGCACCCCAGGGACACCCAGGGCACCCCCAGGGACACCTAGGGGACAGGCAGGGCACCCCCAGGGACACCCAGGGCACCCCGAACGACACCTAGGGGACAGGCAGGGCACACCCAGGGACACCTAGGGGACAGCCAGGGCACCCTAAAGACAGCTAGGTCACCCCCAGGGACACCTAGGGGACAGGCAGGGCACTCCCAGGGACACCGAGGGGAAAGCCAGGGCACCCCCAGGGACACCTAGAGGACAGGCAGGGCACCCCCAGGGCACCCCAGGGACACCCAGGGACACCTAGGGGACAGCCAGGGCATCCCCAGGGACACCCAGGTCACCCCCAGGGACACCTAGGGGACAGCCAGGGCACCCCAGGCACACCCAGGGCACCCCCAGGGACACCTAGGGGACAGCCACGGCACACTAGGGACAGCCAGGGCACCCCCAGGGACACCGAGGGGACAGCCCGGGCACCCCCAGAGACACCGAGGGCACAGCCAGGGCACCCTGGGGACACCCAGGGACACCTAGGGGACAGGCAGGGCCCCCCCTAGGCACCCCAGGGACACCCAGGGCTCTCCCAGGGACACCAAGGGGACAGCCAGGGCACCCCAGGGACACCAAGGGGACAGCCAGGGCACCCCCAGGGACTCCTAGGGGACAGCCAGGGCACGCCAGGGACACCCAGGGCACCCCCTGGGACACCAAGGGGACAGACAGGGCACCCCCAGGGGCACCTAGGGGACAGCCAGGGCACCCCCAGGGACATTTAGGGGACAGCTAGGGCACGCCAGGGACACCCAGGGCACCCCCAGGGACATTTAGGTGACAGCGAGGGCACTCCAGGGACACCCAGGGAACCCCCAGGGACACCTAGGGGACAGGCAGGGAACCCCCAGGGACACCTAGGGCACCCCCAGAGACACCAAGGGGACAGGCAGGGAACCCCCAGGGACACCTAGGGGACAGCCAGGGCACCCCCATGACACGAAGGGGACAGCCAGGGCACCCCCAGGGACACCCAGGGCACCCCCAGGGACACCTAGGGGACAGCCAGGGCACCCCGAGGGACACCAGGGCACCCCCAGGGACACCTAGGGGACAGCCAGGGCACCCTAAGGACAGCCAGGGCACCCCCAGGGACACCAAGGGCACAGCCAGGGCACCCTAGGGACAGCCAGGGCACCCTCAGGGACACCCAGGGCACCCCAAGGGACACCTAGGGGACAGCCAGGGCACCCCAGGGACACCCAGGGCACCCCAAGGGCCGCCTAGGGGACAGCCAGTGCACCCCGAGGGACACCTAGGGGACAGCCAGGGCACCCCCAGGGACACCTAGAGGACAGGTAGGGCAGCCCCAGGCACCCCAGGGACACCCAGGGCACCCTCCAGGGACACGTAGGGGACAGCCACGGCACCCCAGGGACAGCTAGGGCACCCCCAGGGACAGCTAGGGGACGCCAGGGCACCCCCAGGGACACCAAGGGGACAACCCGAGCACCCCAAGGACAGCCAGGGCACCCCCAGGGACACCTAGGGGACAGCCAGGGCACCCCAGGGACGCCAAAGGGAAAGCCAGGGCACCCCCAGGGACACCTAGGGGACAGCCAGGGTACCCCAGGGACACCCAGGGCACCCCCAGGGACAGCTAGGGGACAGCCAGGGCACCCCCAGGGACACCAAGGGGACAGCCCGAGCACCCCAAGGACAGCCAGGGCACCCCCAGGGACACCTAGGGGACAGCCAGGGCACCCCAGGGACACCAAGGGGACAGCCAGGGCACCCCCAGGGACACCTAGGGGACAGCCAGGGTACCCCAGGGACACCCAGGGCACCCCTAGGGACACCTACGGGACAGCAAGGGCACCCCCAGGGACACCCTGGGCACCCCCAGGGACACCTAGGGGACCTTCAGGGAACCCCAGGGACACGTACAGGTCAGCCAGGGAACCCCAGGGACACCCAGGGCACCCCCAGGGACACCTAGGGGACAGGCAGGGCACCCCCAGGGACACCGAGGGGACAGCCAGGGCACCCCCAGGGACAACTATAGGATAGGCAGGGCGCCCCCAGGGCACCCCAGGGACACCCAGGGCACCCCCAGGGACACGTAGAGGACAGCCATGGCACCCCAGGGACAGCCAGGGCACCCCCAGGGACAGCTAGGGGACAGCCAGAGCACCCCAAGGACAGTCAGGGCACCCCCAGACACACCAAGGGGACAGCCAGAGCACCCCAAGGACAGCCAGGGCACGCCCAGGGACACCTAGGGGACAGCCAGGGCACCCCCAGGGACACCTAGGGGACAGCCAAGGCACCCCCAGGGACACACTGGGCCCCCCAGGGACACGTAGGGGACAGCCAAGGCACCCCAGAGATACCCTGGGCACCCCCAGGGACACCTAGGGGACAGCCAGCGCACCCTAGGGACAGCCAGGGCACCCCCAAGACACGAAGGGGACAGCCAGGGCACCCCCAGGGACACCAAGGGGACAGCCAGGGCACCCCGAGGGACACCAGGGCACCCCCAGGGACACCTAGGGGACAGCCAGGGCACCCTAAGGACAGCCAGAGCACCCCCAGGGACACCAAGGGCACAGCCAGGGCACCCTAGGGAAAGCCAGGGCACCCTCAGGGACACCCAGGGCACCCCAAGGGACACCTAGGGGACAGCCAGGGCACCCCAGGGACACCCAGGGCACCCCAAAGGCGCCTAGGGGACAGCCAGTGCACCCCGAGGGACACCTAGGGGACAGCCAGGGCACCCCCAGGGACACCTAGAGGACAGGTAGGGCAGCCCCAGGGCACCCCAGGGACAGCCAGGGCACCCCCAGGGACACCTAGGGGACAGCCAGGGCACCCCAGGGACGCCAAAGGGAAAGCCAGGGCACCCCCAGGGACACCTAGGGGACAGCCAGGGTACCCCAGGGACACCCAGGGCACCCCCAGGGACACCAAGGGGACAGGCAGGGCACCCCCAGGGACACCTAGGGAACAGCCAGGGCACCCCAGGCACACCCAGGGCACCCCCAGGGACACCTAGGAGACAGCCAGGGCACCCCAGGGACACCTAGATGACAGGGAAGGCAACCCCAGGGACACCTTGGGGACAGCCAGGGCACCCCCTGGGCACCCCAAGGACACTCAGGGCACCCCCAGGGACACCGAGGGGACAGCCAGGGCACTCCAGGGACAGCCAGGGCACCCCCAGGGCACCCTAGGGACAGCCAGGGCACCCCCAGGGACACCTAGGGGACAGCCAGGGGACCCCCCAGGGACACCTAGGGGACAGCCAGGGCACTCCAGGGTCAGCCAGGGCACCCCCAGGGCACCCCAGGGACACCCAGGGCAGCTCCAGGGACACGTAGGGGACAGCCAGGACACCCCCAGGGACACCTAGGGGACAGCCAGGGCCCCCTCAGGGACACCTAGGGGACAGCCAGGGAACCCCAGGGACACACTGTGCACCCCAGGGACACCCAGGGCACCCCCAGGGACACCTAGGGGACAGCCAGGGCCCCCCCAGGGACACCTAGGGGACAGCCAGGGCACCCCAAGGACACTCAGGGCACCCCCAGGGACACTAAGGGGACAGCCAGGGCACCCCCAGGGACACCGAGGGGACAGCCAGGGCACCCCAGGCACACCCAGGGCAACCCCAGGGACACCTAGGAGACAGCCAGGGCACCCTAAGTCAGCCAGGGCACCCCCAGGGACACCGAGGGAACAGCCATGCCACCCTAGGGACAGCCAGGGCACCCCCAAGGACACCCAGGGCACAGCCAGAACACCCTAGGGACAGCCAGGGCACCCCAAGAGCCGCCTAGGGGACAGCCAGGGCACCCCGAGGGACACCTAGGGGACAGCCAGGGCACCCCCAGGGACACCTAGAGGACAGGCAGGGCACCCCCAGGGCACCCCAGGGACACCCAGGGCACCCCCAGGGACACGTAGAGGACAGCCATGGCACCCCAGGGACAGCCAGGGCACCCCCAGGGACAGCTAGGGGACAGCCAGGGCACCCCCAGGGACACCAAGGGGACAGCCCGAGCACCCCAAGGACAGCCAGGGCACCCCCAGGGACACCTAGGGGACAGCCAGGGCACCCCAGGGACACCAAGGGGACAGCCAGGGCACCCCCAGGGACACCTAGGGGACAGCCAGGGTACCCCAGGGACACCCAGGGCACCTCTAGGGACACCTACGGGACAGCAAGGGCACCCCCAGGGACACCCTGGGCACCCCCAGGGACACCTAGGGGACCTTCAGGGAACCCCAGGGACACGTACAGGTCAGCCAGGGAACCCCAGGGACACCCAGGGCACCCCCAGGGACACCTAGGGGACAGGCAGGGCACCCCCAGGGACACCGAGGGGACAGCCAGGGCACCCCCAGGGACAACTATAGGATAGGCAGGGCGCCCCCAGGGCACCCCAGGGACACCCAGGGCACCCCCAGGGACACGTAGAGGACAGCCATGGCACCCCAGGTACAGCCAGGGCACCCCCAGGGACAGCTAGGGGACAGCCAGAGCACCCCAAGGACAGTCAGGGCACCCCCAGACACACCAAGGGGACAGCCAGAGCACCCCAAGGACAGCCAGGGCACGCCCAGGGACACCTAGGGGACAGCCAGGGCACCCCCAGGGACACCTAAGGGACAGCCAAGGCACCCCCAGGGACACACTGGGCCCCCCAGGGACACGTAGGGGACAGCCAAGGCACCCCAGAGACACCCTGGGCACCCCCAGGGACACCTAGGGGACAGCCAGCGCACCCTAGGGACAGCCAGGGCACCCCCAAGACACGAAGGGGACAGCCAGGGCACCCCCAGGGACACCAAGGGGACAGCCAGGGCACCCCAGGGACACCCAGGGCACCCCCAGGAACACCTAGGGGACAGCCACGGCACTCCCAGGGACACCCTGGGCACCCCCAGGGACACCGAGGGGACAGCCAGGGCACCCCAGGGACCCCTAGGTGACAGGGAAGGCAACCCCGAGGGACACCTTGGGGACAGCCAGGGCACCCCCTGGGCACCCCAAGGACAGTCAGGGCACCCCCAGGGACACCGAGGGGACAGCCAGGGCACCCCCCAGGGACACCTAGGGGACAGCCAGGGCACTCCAGGGTCAGCCAGGGCACCCCCAGGGCACCCCAGGGACACTCAGGGCAGCTCCAGGGACACGTAGGGGACAGCCAGGGCACCCCCAGGGACACCTAGGGGACAGCCAGGGCCCCCCCAGGGACACCTAGGGGACAGCCAGGCAACCCCAGGGACACCCTGTGCACCCCCAGGGACAGCCAGGGTACCCCCAGGGACACCGAGAGGACAGGCAGGGCACCGCCAGGGACAACTTTGGGACAGCCAGGGCACCCCAGGGACAGCCAGGGCACCCCCAGGGACACCTAGGGGACAGTCAGGGCCCCCCCAGGGACACCTAGGGGACAGCCAGGGCACCCCAGGGACACCCAGGGCACCCCCAGGGACACTTAGGGGACAGCCAGGGAACCCCTAGGGACACCTAGGGGACAGCCAGGGCACCCCAGGCACACCCAGGGCACCCCCAGGGACAGCGAGGGCACAGCCATGCCACCCTAGGGACAGCCAGGGCATCCCCAAGGACACCTAGGGGACACGCAGGGAACCCCCAGGGACACCTAGGGGACAGCCAGGGCACCCCAGGGACAGCGAGGGCACCCCCAGGGACACCTAGGGGACAGCCAGGGCAGCCCAGGGACACTCAGGGCACCCCCAGGGACACCTAGGGGACAGCCAGGGAACCCCAGGGACAAGTACGGGACAGCCAGGGAACCCCACTGACACTCTGTGCACCCCCAGGGACACCCAGGGCCCCCCCAGGGACACCTAGGGGACAGCCAGGGAACCCCAGGGACACCCTAGCCACCCCCAGGGACACCTAGGGGACAGCCAGGGAACCCGAGGGACGGCCAGGGAACCCCCAGGGACATCTAGGGGACAGGCAGGGCACCCCCAGGGACACCGTAGGGAAAGCCAGGGCACCCCCAGGGACGCCTAGGGGAAGGCAGGACACCCTCAGTGACACCTAGGGGACAGCCAGGGCACCCCCAGGGACATTTAGGGGACAGCCAGGGCACTCCAGGGACACCCAGGGAACCCCCAGGGACACCTAGGGGACAGGCAGGGAACCCCCAGGGACACCTAGGGGACAGGCAGGGCACCCCCAGGGACACTGACGGGACAGCCAGGGCACCCCCAGAGAACCCTAGGGGACAGCCAGGGCACCCCAGGGACACCCAGGGCACCCCCAGGGACACCAAGGGGACAGCCAGGGCACCCCAGGGACACCCAGGGCACCCCCAGGGACACCAAGGGGACAGGCAGGGCAACCCCAGGGACACCCAGGGCACACCGAACGACACCTAGGGGACAGGCATGGCACACCCAGGGACACCTAGGGGACAGCCAGGGCACCCTAAAGACAGCTTGGTCACCCCCAGGGACACGTAGGGGACAGGCAGGGCACCCCCAGGGACACCGAGGGGAAAGCCAGGGCACCCCCAGGGACACCTAGAGGACAGGCAGGGCACCCCCAGGGCACCCCAGGGACACCCAGGGACACCTAGGGGACAGCCAGGGCGTCCCCAGGGACACCCAGGTCACCCCCAGGGACACCAAGGGGACAGCCAGGGCACCCCAGGCACACCCAGGGCACCCCCAGGGACACCTAGGAGACACCCACGGCACACTAGGGACAGCCAGGGCACCCCCAGTGACACTGAGGGGACAGCCCGGGCACCCCCAGAGACACCGAGGGCACAGCCAGGGCACCCTGGGGACACCCAGGGACACCTAGGGGATAGCCACGGCACTCCCAGGGACACCCTGGGCACCCCCAGGGACACCGAGGGGACAGCCAGGGCACCCCAGGGACCCCTAGGTGACAGGGAAGGCAACCCCGAGGGACACCTTGGGGACAGCCAGGGCACCCCCTGGGCACCCCAAGGACAGTCAGGGCACCCCCAGGGACACCGAGGGGACAGCCAGGGCACCCCCCAGGGACACCTAGGGGACAGCCAGGGCACTCCAGGGTCAGCCAGGGCACCCCCAGGGCACCCCAGGGACACTCAGGGCAGCTCCAGGGACACGTAGGGGACAGCCAGGGCACCCCCAGGGACACCTAGGGGACAGCCAGTGCCCCCCCAGGGACACCTAGGGGACAGCCAGGCAACCCCAGGGACACCCTGTGCACCCCCAGGGACAGCCAGGGTACCCCCAGGGACACCGAGAGGACAGGCAGGGCACCGCCAGGGACAACTTTGGGACAGCCAGGGCACCCCAGGGACAGCCAGGGCACCCCCAGGGACACCTAGGGGACAGTCAGGGCCCCCCCAGGGACACCTAGGGGACAGCCAGGGCACCCCAGGGACACCCAGGGCACCCCCAGGGACACTTAGGGGACAGCCAGGGAACCCCTAGGGACACCTAGGGGACAGCCAGGGCACCCCAGGCACACCCAGGGCACCCCCAGGGACAGCGAGGGCACAGCCATGCCACCCTAGGGACAGCCAGGGCATCCCCAAGGACACCTAGGGGACACGCAGGGAACCCCCAGGGACACCTAGGGGACAGCCAGGGCACCCCAGGGACAGCGAGGGCACCCCCAGGGACACCTAGGGGACAGCCAGGGCAGCCCAGGGACACTCAGGGCACCCCCAGGGACACCTAGGGGACAGCCAGGGAACCCCAGGGACAAGTACGGGACAGCCAGGGAACCCCACTGACACTCTGTGCAGCCCCAGGGACACCCAGGGCCCCCCCAGGGACACCTAGGGGACAGCCAGGGAACCCCAGGGACACCCTAGCCACCCCCAGGGACACCTAGGGGACAGCCAGGGAACCCGAGGGACGGCCAGGGAACCCCCAGGGACATCTAGGGGACAGGCAGGGCACCCCCAGGGACACCGTAGGGAAAGCCAGGGCACCCCCAGGGACGCCTAGGGGAAGGCAGGACACCCTCAGTGACACCTAGGGGACAGCCAGGGCACCCCCAGGGACATTTAGGGGACAGCCAGGGCACTCCAGGGACACCCAGGGAACCCCCAGGGACACCTAGGGGACAGGCAGGGAACCCCCAGGGACACCTAGGGGACAGGCAGGGCACCCCCAGGGACACTGACGGGACAGCCAGGGCACCCCCAGAGAACCCTAGGGGACAGCCAGGGCACCCCAGGGACACCCAGGGCACCCCCAGGGACACCAAGGGGACAGCCAGGGCACCCCAGGGACACCCAGGGCACCCCCAGGGACACCTAGGGGACAGGCAGGGCAACCCCAGGGACACCCAGGGCACACCGAACGACACCTAGGGGACAGGCATGGCACACCCAGGGACACCTAGGGGACAGCCAGGGCACCCTAAAGACAGCTTGGTCACCCCCAGGGACACGTAGGGGACAGGCAGGGCACCCCCAGGGACACCGAGGGGAAAGCCAGGGCACCCCCAGGGACACCTAGAGGACAGGCAGGGCACCCCCAGGGCACCCCAGGGACACCCAGGGACACCTAGGGGACAGCCAGGGCGTCCCCAGGGACACCCAGGTCACCCCCAGGGACAACAAGGGGACAGCCAGGGCACCCCAGGCACACCCAGGGCACCCCCAGGGACACCTAGGAGACACCCACGGCACACTAGGGACAGCCAGGGCACCCCCAGTGACACTGAGGGGACAGCCCGGGCACCCCCAGAGACACCGAGGGCACAGCCAGGGCACCCTGGGGACACCCAGGGACACCTAGGGGACAGGCAGGGCACCCCCTAGGCACCCCAGGGACACCCAGGGCTCTCCCAGGGACACCAAGGGGACAGCCAGGGCACCCCAGGGACACCAAGGGGACAGCCAGGGCACCCCCAGGGACACCTAGGGGACAGCCAGGGCACGCCAGGGACACCCAGGGCACCCTCTGGGACACCAAGGGGACAGACAGGGCACCCCCAGGGACACCTAGGGGACAGCCAGGGCACCCCCAGGGACATTTAGGGGACAGCTAGGGCACTCCAGGGACACCCAGGGCACCCCCAGGGACATTTAGGTGACAGCCAGGGCACTCCAGGGACACCCAGGGAACCCCCAGGGACACCTAGGGGACAGGCAGGGAACCCCCAGGGACACCTAGGGGACAGCCAGAGCACCCGCAGGGACACCCAGGGCACCCCCAGGGACACCAAGGGGACAGGCAGGGAACCCCCAGGGACACCTAGGGGATGGCCAGGGCCCCCCCAGGGACACCTAGGAGACAGGCAGGGAACCCCCAGGGCACCCCAGGGACACCCAGGGCACCCCCAGGGACACCAAGGGGACAGCCAGAGCACCGCAAGGACAGCCAGGGCACCCACAGGGACACCTAGGGGACAGCCAGGGCACCCCAGGGACCCCTAGGGGACAGCCAGGGCACCACCAGGGACACCTAGGGGACAGCCAGGGCACCCCAGGGACACCCAGGGCACTCCCAGGGACACCTAGGGGACAGCAAGGGCACCCCCAGGGTCACCCAGGGCACCCCCAGGGACACGTAGAGGATAGCCAGGGCACCCCAGGGACACCCTGGGCGCCCTCAGGGACACCTAGGGGACAGCCAGGGCACCCCCAGGGACACCCAGGGCACCCCCAGGGACACCTAGGGGACAGGCAGGGCACCCACAGAGACCCCTAGGGGACAGACAGGGCACCCAACGGACAGCCATGGCACCCCCAAGGACACCTAGGGGACAGCCAGGGCACCCCAGGGACAGCGAGGGCACCCCCAGGGACACCCAGGGCACCCCCAGGGACACCTAGGGGACAGCCAGGGAACCCCCAGGGACACCCAGGGCACCCCCAGGGACACCTAGGGGACAGCCAGGGCATCCCCAGGGAAACCTAGGGGACAGGCAGGGCACCCCCAGGGACACCGAGGGGAAAGCCAGGGCACCCCCAGGGACACCTAGGGGACAGCCAGGGCACCCCCAGGGACATTTAGGGGACAGCCAGGGCACCCCAGGGACACCCAGGGCACCCCCAGGGACACCTAGGGGACAGGCGGGGCACCCCCAGGGACACGTAGGGGACAGGCAGGGCACCCCCAGGGACACTGACGGGACAGCCAGGGCACCCCCAGAGACCCCTAGGGGACAGCCAGGGCACTCCCAGGGACACTCTGGGCACCCACAGGGACACCTTGAAGACAGCCAGGGCACCTCAGGGACAGCCAGGGCAGCCCCAGGGACAGCCAGGGCACCCCCAGGGACACCTAGGGGACAGCCAGGGCACCCCAGGGACAGCCAGGGCACCCCCAGGGACGCCTAGGGGACAGCCAGGGCCCCCCCAGGGACACCTAGGGGACAGGCAGGGCACCCCAGAGCAGCCCAGGGACACCCCGGGTACCCCAGGGACACGTAGGGGACCTCCCGGGCACCCCAGGGACACCCAGGGCCTCCCCAGAGACACCTAGGGGACAGCCAGGGCCCCCCCAGGGACACCTAGGGGACAGCCAGGTCTACCCAGGGACACCCAGGGCACCCCCAGGGACACCGAGGGGACAGCAAGGGCACCTTAGGGACAGCCAGGGCACACCTTGGGACACCTAAGGGACAGCCAGGGCACCCCCAGAGACCCCTAGGGGACAGCCAGGGACCTCCTAGGGACACTCTGGGCACCCCAAGGGACACCTTGGGGTCAGCCAGGGCACCCCAGGGACACCCAGGGCACCCCAGGGACACCTAGGGGACAGCCAGGGCAACCCAGGGACACCAGGGCCCCCCCAGAGACACCTAGGGGACAGCCAGGGAACCCCAGGGACACCCTGTGCACCCCCAGGGATACCTAGGGGACAGCCAGGGCCCATCCCGGGACACCTAGGGGACAGCCAGGGCACCCTAGGGACAGCCAGGGCACCCCCAGGGACACCGAGGGCACAGCCAGGGCACCCCCAGGGACACCGAGAGGACAGGCAGGGCACCGAAAGGGACACCTTGGGGACAGCCAGGGCACCCCAGGGACAGCCAGGGCACCCCCAGGGCCACCTAGGGGAGAGCCAGGGCACCCCAGGGACAGCGAGGGCACCCCCAGGGACAACCAGGGCACCCCCAGGGACACCTAGGGGACAGCCAGGGCACCCCCAGGGACACCTAGGGGAGAGGCAGGGCACCCCCAGGGACACCTAGGGGACAGCCAGGGCACCCCCAGGGACACCTAGGGGACAGCCAGGGCACCCCCAGGGACACCTAGGGGACAGCCAGGGCACTCCAAGGACAGCCAGGGCACCCCCAGGGACACCTAGGGGACAGCCAGGGCACCCCGAGGGACACCAGCGCACCCCAAGGGACACCTAGGTGACAGCCAGGGCACCCTAGGGACAGCCAGGGCAACCCCAGGGACCCCTAGGGCACAGCCAGGGCACGCCAGGGACAACCAGGGCACCCCCAGGGACACCGAAGGAACACCCTGGGCACCCCCAGGGACACCAAGGGGACCCCCAGGGACACCTAGGGGAAAGGCAGGGCATTCCCAGGGACACTGACGGGACAGCCAGGGCACCCCCAGAGACCCCTAGGGGACAGCCAGGGCACTCCCAGGGACATTCTGGGCACCCACAGGGACACCTAGGGGACAGCCAGGGCACACCAGGGACACCCAGGGCACCCCCAGGGACACCTAGGGGACCTCCAGGGCACCCCCAGGGACACCCAGGGCACCCCCAGGGCCACCTAGGGGACAGCCAGGGCACCCCAGGGACAGCCAGGGCCCCCCCAGGGACACCTAGGGGACAGCCAGGGCACCCCAGGCACACTTAGGGCTCCCCCAGGGACACCTAGGGGACAGCCAGGCCACCCCCAGAGACACCGAGGTCACCCCCAGGGACACCTAGGGCACCCCCAGAGACACCGAAGGCACAGCCAGGGCACCCTAGGGACAGCCAGGGCACCCCCAGGGACACCTAGGGGACAGCCAGGGTACCCCCAGGGACACCTAGAAGACAGCCAGGGCAACCCCAGGGACACCTAGGGGACAGCCAGGGCACCCCCAGGGACACCTAGGGGACAGCCAGGGCACTCCAGAGAAAGCCAGGACACCCCCAGGGACACCTAGGGGACAGCCAGGGCACCCGAGGGACAGCCAGAGCACCCCCAGGGACACCAAGGGCACAGCCAGGGCACCGTAGGGACAGCCAGGGCAACGCCAGGGTCACCTAAGGGACAGCCAGGGCATCCCCAGGGACACCCTGTGCACCCCCAGGGATACCTAGGGGACAGCCAGGGCCCATCCCGGGACACCTAGGGGACAGCCAGGGAACCCCAGGGACACCCTGTGCACGCCCAGGGACACCCAGGGCACACCCAGGGACACCTAGGGGACAGCCAGGGCACCCTAGGGACAGCCAGGGCACCCCCAGGGACACCGAGGGCACAGCCAGGGCACCCCCAGGGACACCGAGAGGACAGGCAGGGCACCCCCAGGGACACCTTGGGGACAGCCAGGGCACCCCAGGGACAGCCAGGGCACCCCCAAGGACACCTAGGGGACCTCCAGGGCACCCCCAGGGACAGCCAGGGCACCCCCAGGGCCACCTAGGGGAGAGCCAGGGCACCCCAGGGACAGCGAGGGCACCCCCAGGGACACCCAGGGCACCCCCAGGGACACCTAGGGGACAGCCAGGGCACCCCCAGGGACACCCAGGGCACCCCCAGGGAGACCTAGGGGACAGCCAGGGCACCCCCAGGGACACCTAGGGGAGAGGCAGGGCACCCCAAGGGACACCTAGGGGACAGCCAGGGCACCCCCAGGGACACCTAGGGGACAGCCAGGGCACCCCCAGGGACACCTAGGGGACAGCCAGGGCACTCCAAGGACAGCCAGGGCACCCCCAGGGACACCTAGGGGACAGCCAGGGCACCCCGAGGGACACCAGCGCACCCCAAGGGACACCTAGGTGACAGCCAGGGCACCCTAGGGACAGCCAGGGGAGCCCCAGGGACCCCTAGGGCACAGCCAGGGCACGCCAGGGACAGCCAGGGCACCCCCAGGGACACCAAGGGGACATCCAGAGCACCCCAGGGACATTCTGGGCACTTACAGGGACACCTAGGGGACAGCCAGGGCACACCAGGGACACCCAGGGCACCCCCAGGGACACCTAGGGGAAAGGCAGGGCATTCCCAGGGACACTGACGGGACAGCCAGGGCACCCCCAGAGACCCCTAGGGGACAGCCAGGGCACTCCCAGGGACATTCTGGGCACCCACAGGGACACCTAGGGGACAGCCAGGGCACACCAGGGACACCCAGGGCACCCCCAGGGACACCTAGGGGACCTCCAGGGCACCCCCAGGGACACCCAGGGCACCCCCAGGGCCACCTAGGGGACAGCCAGGGCACCCCAGGGACAGCCAGGGCCCCCCCAGGGACACCTAGGGGACAGCCAGGGCACCCCAGGCACACCCAGGGCTCCCCCAGGGACACCTAGGGGACAGCCAGGCCACCCCCAGAGACACCGAGGTCACCCCCAGGGACACCTAGGGCACCCCCAGAGACACCAAAGGCACAGCCAGGGCACCCTAGGGACAGCCAGGGCACCCCCAGGGACACCTAGGGGACAGCCAGGGTACCCCCAGGGACACCCTGTGCACCCCCAGGGATACCTAGGGGAAAGCCAGGGCCCATCCCGGGACACCTAGGGGACAGCCAGGGAACCCCAGGGACACCCTGTGCACGCCCAGGGACACCCAGGGCACACCCAGGGACACCTAGGGGACAGCCAGGGCACCCTAGGGACAGCCAGGGCACCCCCAAGGACACCTAGGGGACACGCAGGGAACCCCCAGGGACACCTAGGGAACAGCCAGGGCATCCCCAGGGACACCCAGGGCACCCCCAGGGACACCAAGGGCACAGCCAGAACACCCTAGGGACAGCCAGGGCACCCCAAGAGCCGCCTAGGGGACAGCCAGGGCACCCCGAGGGACACCTAGGGGACAGCCAGGGCACCCCCAGGGACACTTAGAGGACAGGCAGGGCACCCCCAGGGCACCCCAGGGACACCCAGGGCACCCCCAGGGACACGTAGAGGACAGCCATGGCACCCCAGGGACAGCCAGGGCACCCCCAGGGACAGCTAGGGGACAGCCAGGGCACCCCCAGGGACACCAAGGGGACAGCCCGAGCACCCCAAGGACAGCCAGGGCACCCCCAGGGACACCTAGGGGACAGCCAGGGCACCCCAGGGACACCAAGGGGACAGCCAGGGCACCCCCAGGGACACCTAGGGGACAGCCAGGGTACCCCAGGGACACCCAGGGCACCCCTAGGGACACCTACGGGACAGCAAGGGCACCCCCAGGGACACCCTGGGCACCCCCAGGGACACCTAGGGGACCTTCAGGGAACCCCAGGGACACGTACAGGTCAGCCAGGGAACCCCAGGGACACCCAGGGCACCCCCAGGGACACCTAGGGGACAGGCAGGGCACCCCCAGGGACACCGAGGGGACAGCCAGGGCACCCCCAGGGACAACTATAGGATAGGCAGGGCGCCCCCAGGGCACCCCAGGGACACCCAGGGCACCCCCAGGGACACGTAGAGGACAGCCATGGCACCCCAGGGACAGCCAGGGCACCCCCAGGGACAGCTAGGGGACAGCCAGAGCACCCCAAGGACAGTCAGGGCACCCCCAGACACACCAAGGGGACAGCCAGAGCACCCCAAGGACAGCCAGGGCACGCCCAGGGACACCTAGGGGACAGCCAGGGCACCCCCAGGGACACCTAGGGGACAGCCAAGGCACCCCCAGGGACACACTGGGCCCCCCAGGGACACGTAGGGGACAGCCAAGGCACCCCAGAGACACCCTGGGCACCCCCAGGGACACCTAGGGGACAGCCAGCGCACCCTAGGGACAGCCAGGGCACCCCCAAGACACGAAGGGGACAGCCAGGGCACCCCCAGGGACACCAAGGGGACAGCCAGGGCACCCCAGGGACACCCAGGGCACCCCCAGGAACACCTAGGGGACAGCCACGGCACTCCCAGGGACACCCTGGGCACCCCCAGGGACACCGAGGGGACAGCCAGGGCACCCCAGGGACCCCTAGGTGACAGGGAAGGCAACCCCAGGGACACCTTGGGGACAGCCAGGGCACCCCCTGGGCACCCCAAGGACAGTCAGGGCACCCCCAGGGCACCCCAGGGACACTCAGGGCAGCTCCAGGGACACGTAGGGGACAGCCAGGGCACCCCCAGGGACACCTAGGGGACAGCCAGGGCCCCCCCAGGGACACCTAGGGGACAGCCAGGCAACCCCAGGGACACCCTGTGCACCCCCAGGGACAGCCAGGGTACCCCCAGGGACACCGAGAGGACAGGCAGGGCACCGCCAGGGACAACTTGGGGACAGCCAGGGCACCCCAGGGACAGCCAGGGCACCCCCAGGGACACCTAGGGGACAGTCAGGGCCCCCCCAGGGACACCTAGGGGACAGCCAGGGCACCCCAGGGACACCCAGGGCACCCCCAGGGACACTTAGGGGACAGCCAGGGAACCCCTAGGGACACCTAGGGGACAGCCAGGGCACCCCAGGCACACCCAGGGCACCCCCAGGGACAGCGAGGGCACAGCCATGCCACCCTAGGGACAGCCAGGGCATCCCCAAGGACACCTAGGGGACACGCAGGGAACCCCCAGGGACACCTAGGGGACAGCCAGGGCACCCCAGGGACAGCGAGGGCACCCCCAGGGACACCTAGGGGACAGCCAGGGCAGCCCAGGGACACTCAGGGCACCCCCAGGGACACCTAGGGGACAGCCAGGGAACCCCAGGGACAAGTACGGGACAGCCAGGGAACCACACTGACACTCTGTGCACCCCCAGGGACACCCAGGGCCCCCCCAGGGACACCTAGGGGACAGCCAGGGAACCCCAGGGACACCCTAGCCACCCCCAGGGACACCTAGGGGACAGCCAGGGAACCCGAGGGACAGCCAGGGAACCCCCAGGGACATCTAGGGGACAGGCAGGGCACCCCCAGGGACACCGTAGGGAAAGCCAGGGCACCCCCAGGGACGCCTAGGGGAAGGCAGGACACCCTCAGTGACACCTAGGGGACAGCCAGGGCACCCCCAGGGACATTTAGGGGACAGCCAGGGCACTCCAGGGACACCCAGGGAACCCCCAGGGACACCTAGGGGACAGGCAGGGAACCCCCAGGGACACCTAGGGGACAGGCAGGGCACCCCCAGGGACACTGACGGGACAGCCAGGGCACCCCCAGAGAACCCTAGGGGACAGCCAGGGCACCCCAGGGATACCCAGGGCACCCCCAGGGACACCAAGGGGACAGCCAGGGCACCCCAGGGACACCCAGGGCACCCCCAGGGACACCTAGGGGACAGGCAGGGCAACCCCAGGGACACCCAGGGCACACCGAACGACACCTAGGGGACAGGCATGGCACACCCAGGGACACCTAGGGGACAGCCAGGGCACCCTAAAGACAGCTTGGTCACCCCCAGGGACACGTAGGGGACAGGCAGGGCACCCCCAGGGACACCGAGGGGAAAGCCAGGGCACCCCCAGGGACACCTAGAGGACAGGCAGGGCACCCCCAGGGCACCCCAGGGACACCCAGGGACACCTAGGGGACAGCCAGGGCGTCCCCAGGGACACCCAGGTCACCCCCAGGGACACCAAGGGGACAGCCAGGGCACCCCAGGCACACCCAGGGCACCCCCAGGGACACCTAGGGGACACCCACGGCACACTAGGGACAGCCAGGGCACCCCCAGTGACACTGAGGGGACAGCCCGGGCACCCCCAGAGACACCGAGGGCACAGCCAGGGCACCCTGGGGACACCCAGGGACACCTAGGGGACAGGCAGGGCACCCCCTAGGCACCCCAGGGACACCCAGGGCTCTCCCAGGGACACCAAGGGGACAGCCAGGGCACCCCAGGGACACCAAGGGGACAGACAGGGCACCCCCAGGGACACCTAGGGGACAGCCAGGGCACGCCAGGGACACCCAGGGCACCCTCTGGGACACCAAGGGGACAGACAGGGCACCCCCAGGGACACCTAGGGGACAGCCAGGGCACCCCCAGGGACATTTAGGGGACAGCTAGGGCACTCCAGGGACACCCAGGGCACCCCCAGGGACATTTAGGTGACAGCCAGGGCACTCCAGGGACACCCAGGGAACCCACAGGGACACCTAGGGGACAGGCAGGGAACCCCCAGGGACACCTAGGGGACAGCCAGAGCACCCGCAGGGACACCCAGGGCACCCCCAGGGACACCAAGGGGACAGGCAGGGAACCCCCAGGGACACCTAGGGGATGGCCAGGGCCCCCCCAGGGACACCTAGGAGACAGGCAGGGAACCCCCATGGCACCCCAGGGACACCCAGGGCACCCCCAGGGACACCAAGGGGACAGCCAGAGCACTGCAAGGACAGCCAGGGCACCCACAGGGACACCTAGGGGACAGCCAGGGCACCCCAGGGACCCCTAGGGGACAGCCAGGGCACCACCAGGGACACCTAGGGGACAGCCAGGGCACCCCAGGGACACCCAGGGCACTCCCAGGGACACCTAGGGGACAGCCAGGGCACCCCCAGGGACACCCAGGGCACCCGCAGGGACACCTAGGGGGACAGGCAGGGGCACCCACAGAGACCCCTAGGGGACAGACAGGGGCACCCAAGGGACAGCCATGGCACCCCCAAGGACACCTAGGGGACAACCAGGGCACCCCAGGGGACAGCGAGGGCACCCCCAGGGACACCCAGGGCACCCCCAGGGACACCTAGGGGACAGCCAGGGAACCCCCAGGGACACCCAGGGCACCCCCCAGGGGACACCTAGGGGACAGCCAGGGCATCCCCAGGGAAACCTAGGGGACAGGCAGGGCACCCCCAGGGACACCGAGGGGAAAGCCAGGGCACCCCCAGGGACACCTAGGGGAAGGCAGGACATCCCCAGGGACACCTAGGGGACAGCCAGGGCACCCCCAGGGACATTTAGGGGACAGCCAGGGCACTCCAGGGACACCCAGGGCACCCCCAGGGACACCTAGGGGACAGGCCGGGCACCCCCAGGGACACCTAGGGGACAGGCAGGGCACCCCCAGGGACACTGACGGGACAGCCAGGGCACCCCCAGAGACCCCTAGGGGACAGCCAGGGCACTCCCAGGGACACTCTGGGCACCCACAGGGACACCTTGAAGACAGCCAGGGCACCTCAGGGACAGCCAGGGCACCCCCAGGGACAGCCAGGGCACTTCCAGGGACACCTAGGGGACAGCCAGGGCACCCCAGGGACAGCCAGGGCACCCCCAGGGACGCCTAGGGGACAGCCAGGGCCCCCCCAGGGACACTTGGGGACAGGCAGGGCACCCCAGAGCAGCCCAGGGACACCCCGGGTACCCCAGGGACACGTAGGGGACCTCCCGGGCACCCCAGGGACACCCAGGGCCTCCCCAGAGACACCTAGGGGACAGCCAGGGCCCCCCCAGGGACACCTAGGGGACAGCCAGGTCTACCCAGGGACACCCAGGGCACCCCCAGGGACACCGAGGGGACAGCAAGGGCACCTTAGGGACAGCCAGGGCACACCTTGGGACACCTAAGGGACAGCCAGGGCACCCCCAGAGACCCCTAGGGGACAGCCAGGGACCTCCTAGGGACACTCTGGGCACCCCAAGGGACACCTTGGGGTCAGCCAGGGCACCCCAGGGACACCCAGGGCACCCCCAGGGACACGGAGGGGACAGCCAGGGTACCCTCAGGGACAGCCAGGGTACCCCCAGGGACACCTAGGGACAGTCAGGGCACCCCAGGGACACCTAGGGGACAGCCAGGGCAACCCAGGGACACCAGGGCCCCCCCAGAGACACCTAGGGGACAGCCAGGGAACCCCAGGGACACCCTGTGCACCCCCAGGGATACCTAGGGGACAGCCAGGGCCCATCCCGGGACACCTAGGGGACAGCCAGGGCACCCTAGGGACAGCCAGGGCACCCCCAGGGACACCGAGGGCACAGCCAGGGCACCCCCAGGGACACCGAGAGGACAGGCAGGGCACCGAAAGGGACACCTTGGGGACAGCCAGGGCACCCCAGGGACAGCCAGGGCACCCCCAAGGACACCTAGGGGACCTCCAGGGCACCCCCAGGGACAGCCAGGGCACCCCCAGGGCCACCTAGGGGAGAGCCAGGGCACCCCAGGGACAGCGAGGGCACCCCCAGGGACAACCAGGGCACCCCCAGGGACACCTAGGGGACAGCCAGGGCACCCCCAGGGACACCCAGGGCACCCCCAGGGACACCTAGGGGACAGCCAGGGCACCCCCAGGGACACCTAGGGGAGAGGCAGGGCACCCCCAGGGACACCTAGGGGACAGCCAGGGCACCCCCAGGGACACCTAGGGGACAGCCAGGGCACCCCCAGGGACACCTAGGGGACAGCCAGGGCACTCCAAGGACAGCCAGGGCACCCCCAGGGACACCTAGGGGACAGCCAGGGCACCCCGAGGGACACCAGCGCACCCCAAGGGACACCTAGGTGATAGCCAGGGCACCCTAGGGACAGCCAGGGCAACCCCAGGGACCCCTAGGGCACAGCCAGGGCACGCCAGGGACAGCCAGGGCACCCCCAGGGACACCAAGGGGACATCCAGAGCACCCCAGGGACAGCCAGGGCACCCCCAGGGACACCGAAGGAACACCCTGGGCACCCCCAGGGACACCAAGGGGACCCCCAGGGACACCTAGGGGAAAGGCAGGGCATTCCCAGGGACACTGACGGGACAGCCAGGGCACCCCCAGAGACCCCTAGGGGACAGCCAGGGCACTCCCAGGGACATTCTGGGCACCCACAGGGACACCTAGGGGACAGCCAGGGCACACCAGGGACACCCAGGGCACCCCCAGGGACACCTAGGGGACCTCCAGGGCACCCCCAGGGACACCCAGGGCACCCCCAGGGCCACCTAGGGGACAGCCAGGGCACCCCAGGGACAGCCAGGGCCCCCCCAGGGACACCTAGGGGACAGCCAGGGCACCCCAGGCACACCCAGGGCTCCCCCAGGGACACCTAGGGGACAGCCAGGCCACCCCCAGAGACACCGAGGTCACCCCCAGGGACACCTAGGGCACCCCCAGAGACACCGAAGGCACAGCCAGGGCACCCTAGGGACAGCCAGGGCACCCCCAGGGACACCTAGCGGACAGCCAGGGTACCCCCAGGGACACCTAGAAGACAGCCAGGGCAACCCCAGGGACACCTAGGGGACAGCCAGGGCACCCCCAGGGACACCTAGGGGACAGCCAGGGCACTCCAGAGAAAGCCAGGACACCCCCAGGGACACCTAGGGGACAGCCAGGGCACCCGAGGGACAGCCAGAGCACCCCCAGGGACACCAAGGGCACAGCCAGGGCACCGTAGGGACAGCCAGGGCAACGCCAGGGTCACCTAAGGGACAGCCAGGGCATCCCCAGGGACACCCTGTGCACCCCCAGGGATACCTAGGGGACAGCCAGGGCCCATCCCGGGACACCTAGGGGACAGCCAGGGAACCCCAGGGACACCCTGTGCACGCCCAGGGACACCCAGGGCACACCCAGGGACACCTAGGGGACAGCCAGGGCACCCTAGGGACAGCCAGGGCACCCCCAGGGACACCGAGGGCACAGCCAGGGCACCCCCAGGGACACCGAGAGGACAGGCAGGGCACCCCCAGGGACACCTTGGGGACAGCCAGGGCACCCCAGGGACAGCCAGGGCACCCCCAAGGACACCTAGGGGACCTCCAGGGCACCCCCAGGGACAGCCAGGGCACCCCCAGGGCCACCTAGGGGAGAGCCAGGGCACCCCAGGGACAGCGAGGGCACCCCCAGGGACACCCAGGGCACCCCCAGGGACACCTAGGGGACAGCCAGGGCACCCCCAGGGACACCCAGGGCACCCCCAGGGAGACCTAGGGGACAGCCAGGGCACCCCCAGGGACACCTAGGGGAGAGGCAGGGCACCCCAAGGGACACCTAGGGGACAGCCAGGGCACCCCCAGGGACACCTAGGGGACAGCCAGGGCACCCCCAGGGACACCTAAGGGACAGCCAGGGCACTCCAAGGACAGCCAGGGCACCCCCAGGGACACCTAGGGGACAGCCAGGGCACCCCGAGGGACACCAGCGCACCCCAAGGGACACCTAGGTGACAGCCAGGGCACCCTAGGGACAGCCAGGGGAGCCCCAGGGACCCCTAGGGCACAGCCAGGGCACGCCAGGGACAGCCAGGGCACCCCCAGGGACACCAAGGGGACATCCAGAGCACCCCAGGGACATTCTGGGCACTCACAGGGACACCTAGGGGACAGCCAGGGCACACCAGGGACACCCAGGGCACCCCCAGGGACACCTAGGGGAAAGGCAGGGCATTCCCAGGGACACTGACGGGACAGCCAGGGCACCCCCAGAGACCCCTAGGGGACAGCCAGGGCACTCCCAGGGACATTCTGGGCACCCACAGGGACACCTAGGGGACCGCCAGGGCACACCAGGGACACCCAGGGCACCCCCAGGGACACCTAGGGGACCTCCAGGGCACCCCCAGGGACACCCAGGGCACCCCCAGGGCCACCTAGGGGACAGCCAGGGCACCCCAGGGACAGCCAGGGCCCCCCCAGGGACACCTAGGGGACAGCCAGGGCACCCCAGGCACACCCAGGGCTCCCCCAGGGACACCTAGGGGACAGCCAGGCCACCCCCAGAGACACCGAGGTCACCCCCAGGGACACCTAGGGCACCCCCAGAGACACCGAAGGCACAGCCAGGGCACCCTAGGGACAGCCAGGGCACCCCCAGGGACACCTAGGGGACAGCCAGGGTACCCCCAGGGACACCTAGAAGACAGCCAGGGCAACCCCAGGGACACCTAGGGGACAGCCAGGGCACCCCCAGGGACACCTAGGGGACAGCCAGGGCACCCGAGGGACAGCCAGAGCACCCCCAGGGACACCAAGGGCACAGCCAGGGCACCGTAGGGACAGCCAGGGCAACGCCAGGGTCACCTAAGGGACAGCCAGGGCATCCCCAGGGACACCCTGTGCACCCCCAGGGATACCTAGGGGACAGCCAGGGCCCATCCCGGGACACCTAGGGGACAGCCAGGGAACCCCAGGGACACCCTGTGCACGCCCAGGGACACCCAGGGCACACCCAGGGACACCTAGGGGACAGCCAGGGCACCCTAGGGACAGCCAGGGCACCCCCAGGGACACCGAGGGCACAGCCAGGGCACCCCCAGGGACACCGAGAGGACAGGCAGGGCACCCCCAGGGACACCTTGGGGACAGCCAGGGCACCCCAGGGACAGCCAGGGCACCCCCAAGGACACCTAGGGGACCTCCAGGGCACCCCCAGGGACAGCCAGGGCACCCCCAGGGTCACCTAGGGGAGAGCCAGGGCACCCCAGGGACAGCGAGGGCACCCCCAGGGACACCCAGGGCACCCCCAGGGACACCTAGGGGACAGCCAGGGCACCCCCAGGGACACCCAGGGCACACCCAGGGAGATCTAGGGGACAGCCAGGGCACCCCCAGGGACACCTAGGGGAGAGGCAGGGCACCCCCAGGGACACCTAGGGGACAGCCAGGGCACCCCAGGGACATTCTGGGCACCCACAGGGACACCTAGGGGACAGCCAGGGCACACCAGGGACACCCAGGGCACCCCCAGGGACACCTAGGGGACCTCCAGGGCACCCCCAGGGACACCCAGGGCACCCCCAGGGCCACCTAGGGGACAGCCAGGGCACCTCAGGGACAGACAGGGCCCCGCCAGGGACACCTAGGGGACAGCCAGGGCACCCCAGGCACACCCAGGGCTCCCCCAGGGACACCTAGGGGACAGCCAGGGCACCCCCAGAGACACCGAGGTCACCCCCAGGTACACCTAGGGCACCCCTAGAGACACCGAAGGCACAGCCAGGGCACCCTAGGAACAGCCAGGGCACCCCCAGGGACACCTAGGGGACAGCCAGGGCACCCCCAGGGACAACTAGGGGACAGCCAGGGCCCCCCCAGGGACAACTAGGGGACAGCCAGGGCACTCCAGGGACACCCAGGGCACCCCCAGGGACACCTAGGTGACAGCCAGGGCACCCTAGGGACAGCCAGGGGAGCCCCAGGGACCCCTAGGGCACAGCCAGGGCACGCCAGGGACAGCCAGGGCACCCCCAGGGACACCAAGGGGACATCCAGAGCACCCCAGGGACATTCTGGGCACTCACAGGGACACCTAGGGGACAGCCAGGGCACACCAGGGACACCCAGGGCACCCCCAGGGACACCTAGGGGGAAAGGCAGGGGCATTCCCAGGGACACTGACGGGACAGCCAGGGCACCCCCAGAGACCCCTAGGGGACAGCCAGGGCACTCCCAGGGGACATTCTGGGCACCCACAGGGACACCTAGGGGACCGCCAGGGCACACCAGGGGACACCCAGGGCACCCCCAGGGACACCTAGGGGACCTCCAGGGCACCCCCAGGGACACCCAGGGCACCCCCAGGGCCACCTAGGGGACAGCCAGGGCACCCCCAGGGACAGCCAGGGCCCCCCCAGGGACACCTAGGGGACAGCCAGGGCACCCCAGGCACACCCAGGGCTCCCCCAGGGACACCTAGGGGACAGCCAGGCCACCCCCAGAGACACCGAGGTCACCCCCAGGGACACCTAGGGCACCCCCAGAGACACCGAAGGCACAGCCAGGGCACCCTAGGGACAGCCAGGGCACCCCCAGGGACACCTAGGGGACAGCCAGGGTACCCCCAGGGACACCTAGAAGACAGCCAGGGCAACCCCAGGGACACCTAGGGGACAGCCAGGGCACCCCCAGGGACACCTAGGGGACAGCCAGGGCACCCGAGGGACAGCCAGAGCACCCCCAGGGACACCAAGGGCACAGCCAGGGCACCGTAGGGACAGCCAGGGCAACGCCAGGGTCACCTAAGGGACAGCCAGGGCATCCCCAGGGACACCCTGTGCACCCCCAGGGATACCTAGGGGACAGCCAGGGCCCATCCCGGGACACCTAGGGGACAGCCAGGGAACCCCAGGGACACCCTGTGCACGCCCAGGGACACCCAGGGCACACCCAGGGACACCTAGGGGACAGCCAGGGCACCCTAGGGACAGCCAGGGCACCCCCAGGGACACCGAGGGCACAGCCAGGGCACCCCCAGGGACACCGAGAGGACAGGCAGGGCACCCCCAGGGACACCTTGGGGACAGCCAGGGCACCCCAGGGACAGCCAGGGCACCCCCAAGGACACTAGGGGACCCTCCAGGGCACCCCCAGGGACAGCCAGGGCACCCCCAGGGTCACCTAGGGGAGAGCCAGGGCACCCCAGGGACAGCGAGGGCACCCCCAGGGACACCCAGGGCACCCCCAGGGACACCTAGGGGACAGCCAGGGCACCCCCAGGGACACCCAGGGCACACCCAGGGAGATCTAGGGGACAGCCAGGGCACCCCCAGGGACACCTAGGGGAGAGGCAGGGCACCCCCAGGGACACCTAGGGGACAGCCAGGGCACCCCAGGGACATTCTGGGCACCCACAGGGACACCTAGGGGACAGCCAGGGCACACCAGGGACACCCAGGGCACCCCCAGGGACACCTAGGGGACCTCCAGGGCACCCCCAGGGACACCCAGGGCACCCCCAGGGCCACCTAGGGGACAGCCAGGGCACCTCAGGGACAGACAGGGCCCCGCCAGGGACACCTAGGGGACAGCCAGGGCACCCCAGGCACACCCAGGGCTCCCCCAGGGACACCTAGGGGACAGCCAGGGCACCCCCAGAGACACCGAGGTCACCCCCAGGTACACCTAGGGCACCCCTAGAGACACCGAAGGCACAGCCAGGGCACCCTAGGAACAGCCAGGGCACCCCCAGGGACACCTAGGGGACAGCCAGGGCACCCCCAGGGACAACTAGGGGACAGCCAGGGCCCCCCCAGGGACAACTAGGGGACAGCCAGGGCACTCCAGGGACACCCAGGGCACCCCCAGGGACACCTAGAGGACAGCCAGGGCACCCCCAGGGACACCCAGGGGACAAGCAGGGCACCCCCAGGGACACCTAGGGGACAGCCAGGGCCCCCCCAGGGACAACTAGGGGACAGCCAGGGCACTCCAGGGACACCCAGGGCACCCCCAGGGACACCTAGGGGACAGGCCGAGCACCCCCAGGGACACCTAGGGGACAGGCAGGGCACCCCCAGGGACACTGACGGGACAGCCAGGGCACCCCCAGAGACCCCTAGGGGACAGCCAGGGCACTCCCAGGGACACTCTGGGCACCCACAGGGACACCTTGAAGACAGCCAGGGCACCTCAGGGACATCCAGGGCACCCCCAGGGACACCTAGGGGACAGCCAGGGCACCCTAGGGACCGCCAGGGCACCCCCAGGGACACCCAGGGCACCCCCAGGGACACGAAGTAGACAGCCAGGGCACCCCCAGGGACACCTAGGGGACAGCCAGGGCACCCCAGGGACACGCATTGCACCCCCAGGGACACCTAGAGGACAGCCAGGGCACCCCCAGTGACACCTAGGGGACAGCCAGGGCCCCCCTAGGGACACCCAGGGCATCCCCAGGGACACCTAGGGAACAGCCAGGGCATCCCCAGGGACACCCAGGGCACCCCCAGGGACACCTAGAGGACAGCCAGGGCACCCCCAGTGACACCTAGGGGACAGCCAGGGCACCCCCAGGGACACCGAGGGCACAGCCAGGGCCCCCCCAGGGACACTCAGGGCACCCCCAGGGACACCTAGGGAACAGCCAGGTCATCCCCAGGGACACCCAAGGCACCCCCAGGGACACCTAGAGGACAGCCAGGGCACCCCCAGGGACACCTAGGGGACAGGCAGGGCACCCCCAGGGACACCTAGGGGACAGCCATGGCCCCCCCAGGGACAGCTAGGGGACAGCCAGGGCACTCCAGGGACAGCCAGGGCACCCCCAGGGACACCTAGGGCACCCCCAGGGACACCAAAGGGAAAGCCAGGGCACCCTAAAGACAGCCAGGGCACCTCCAGGGACACCTAGGGGACACCCAGGGCCCCCCCAGGGACACCTAGGGGACAGCCAGGGAACCCCAGGAACACCATGGGCACGCCCAGGGACACCTTGGGCACCCCCAGAGACACTGAGGGCCCAGCCAGGGCACCCTAGGGACAGCCAGGGAACCCCAAGGGACACGTAGGGGACAGCCAGGGCATCATAGGGACAGGCAGGGCACCCACAGGGACACCTAGGGGACAGGCAGGGCACCCCCAGGGACAATGACGGGACAGCCAGGGCACCCCAGGGACACCCAGGGCACCCCCAGGGACACCTAGGGACAGTCAGGGCACCCCAGGGACAGCCAGGGCACCCCGAGGGACACCTAAGTGACAGCCAGGGCACCCCAGGGACATCGAGGGACAGCCAGGAACCCCCTGGGACAGCCAGCTCACCCCCACGGCCGCCTCCACCTCCAGGAGCGAACAAAACCCTCCTCTGGTTCTTTGATGCCTCAAATGGGCCGCCCAAACCTCCCGAATACCCCCCAAAGCACCCAAAGCAGCCCCCAGGACGCCCCCCAGACCCCCCACAACCCAAAAACCCCCTCCACGACAACTCAGGACCCCCAGGATCCCCCCAAATCCGCGCCCCCCTCACCCTGAGGTCCCGTTTGAGCCGCTCCACGTTGCGGACAGGCACCAGCTCATCAAGCCCCAAGCACCAACACCTGCGGGACTGAGATGGACTGAGAGCACTGGGAGGGTGACCAGAGAAACCTGGGATGGACAAAGAGTGGACTGGGATGAACTGGGATGAACGGGCAGGCGTGTGGGGGTCCATGGTGGCCACTCGGTGCCTTACTGGTCTATACTGGGATGGGTCGGATGGCCCCAGGGGAGGGGGTGAGGCCACAATGGTCCAGACTGGGAGGGGAGTCACCATGGCGCCGGAGGCGGAGTCGAGGATACGAGCCAGGCAAGGACACCTAGGGGACAGCCAGGGCAACCCAGGGACACCAGGGCCCCCCCAGAGACACCTAGGGGACAGCAAGGGCACCCCCAGGGACACCTTGGGGACAGCCAGGGCACCCCAGGGACAGCCAGGGCACCCCCAAGGACACATAGGGGACCTCCAGGGCACCCCCAGGGACAGCCAGGGAACCTCCAGGGCCACCTAGGGGACAGCCAGGGCACCCCAGGGACAGCGAGGGCACCCCCAGGGACACCCAGGGCACCCCCAGGGACACCTAGGGGACAGCCAGGGCACCCCCAGGGACACCCAGGGCACCCCCAGGGACACCTAGGGGACAGCCAGGGCACCCGCAGGGACACCTAGGGGAAAGGCAGGGCACCCCCAGGGACACCTAGGGGACAGCCAGGGCACCCCCAGGGACACCTAGGGGACAGCCAGGGCCCCCCCAGGGACACCCAGGGCACCCCCAGGGACACCTAGGGGACAGCCAGGGCCCCCCCAGGGACACCAAGGGGACAGCCAGGGAACCCCAGGGACACCCTGCGCACGCCCAGGGACACCCAGGGCACACCCAGGGACACCTAGGGGACACCCAGGGCACCCCCAGGGACACCTAGGGGACAGGCAGGGCACCCCCAGGGACACCTAGGGGACAGCCAGAGCACCCCAAGGACAGCCTGGTCACCCCCAGGGACACCTAGGGGACAGCCAGGGCACCCCAGGGACACCAAGGGGACCCCCAGGGACACCTAGGGGACAGCCAGGGCACCCCCAGGGACACCAAGGGCACAGCCAGGGCACCCTAGGGACAGCCAGGGCACCCCCAGGGACACTGACGGGAGAGACAGGGCACCCAAGGGACACCTAGGGCACACCCAGGGCACCCTAGGGACACCTAAGGGACACCCTGGGCACCCCCAGGGACACCAAGGGGACCACCAGGGAAACCTAGGTGACAGCGAGGGCACCCCAGGGACAGCGAGGGCACCCCCGGGGACACCTAGGGGACCTCCAGGGAACCCCAGGGACACGTACAGGACAGCCAGGGAACCCCACTGACACCCTGTGCACACCCAGGGACACCCAGGGCCCCCTCAGGGACACCTAGGGGACAGCCAGGGAACCCCAGGGACACCCTGGGCACCCCCAGGGACACCTAGGGGACAGCCAGGGCCCCCCTAGGGACACCTAGGGGACAGCCAGGGCACTCCAGGGACAGCCAGGGCACCCCCAGGGCCACCTAGGGGACAGCCAGGGCACCCCCAGGGACACCAAGGGGACCCCCAGGGACACCTAGGGGACAGCCAGGGCACCTACAGGGACACCTAGGGCACAGCCAGGGCACCCTAGGGACACTCAGCGCACCCCCAGGGACACCTAGGAGACAGCCAGGGCATCCGCAGGGACACCCAGGGCACCCCCAGGGACACCTAGAGGACAGCCAGGGCATCCCCAGGGACACCTAAGGGACAGGCAGGGCACCCCCAGGGACACCTAGGGAACAGCCAGGGCACCCCCAGGGACACCTAGGGGACAGGCAGGGCACCCCCAGGGAAACCGAGGGGAAAGCCAGGGCACCCACAGGGACACCTAGGGGAAGGCAGGACACCCCCAGGGACACCTAGGGGACAGCCAGGGCACCCCCAGGGACATTTAGGGGACAGCCAGGGCACTCCAGGGACACCCAGGGCACCCCCGGGGACACCTAGGGGACAGGCCGGGCACCCCCAGGGACACCTAGGGGACAGGCAGGGCACCCCCAGGGACACTGACGGGACAGCCAGGGCACCTCAGGGACACCCAGGGCACCCCCAGGGACACCTAGGGAACAGCCAGGGCATCCCCAGGGACACCCAGCGCACCCCCAGGGACACCTAGAGGACAGCCAGGGCACCCCCAGGGACACCTAGGGGACAGGCAGGGCACCCCCAGGGACATTTAGGGGACAGCCAGGGCCCCCCCAGGGACACCTAGGGGACAGCCAGGGCACTCCAGGGACAGCCAGGGCACCCTAAAGACAGCCAGGGCACCTCCAGGGACACCTAGAGGACACCCAGGGCCCCCCAGGGACACCTAGGGGACAGCCAGGGAACCCCAGGGACAGCCTAGCCACCCCCAGGGACACCTAGGGGACAGCCAGGGAACCCGAGGGACAGCCAGGGAACCACCAGGGACACCTAGAGGACAGGAAGGGCGCCCCCAGGGACACCTAGGGGACAGCCAGGGCACTCCAGGGACAGCCAGGGCACCCCCAGGGCACACCAGGGACAGCCAGGGCACCCCCAGGGACACCTAGGGGACAGCCAGGGGACCCCCCGGGGACACCTAGGGGACAGCCAGGGCACTGCAGGGTCAGCCAGGGCACCCCCAGGGCACCCCAGGGACACCCAGGGCAGCTCCACGGACACGTAGGGGACAGCCAGGGCACCTCCAGGGACACCTAGGGGACAGCCAGGGCCCCCCCAGGGACACCTAGGGGACAGCCAGGCAACCCCAGGGACACCCTGTGCACTCCCAGGGACAGCCAGGGCACCCCCAGGGACACCGAGAGGACAGGCAGGGCACCGCCAGGGACAACTTGGGGACAGCCAGGGCAACCCAGGGACAGCCAGGGCACCCCCAGGGACACCTAGGGGACCTCCAGAGCACACCCAGGGACACCCAGGGCACCCCCAGGGACACCTAGGGGACAGCCAGGGCCCCCCCAGGGACACCTAGGGGACAGCCAGGGCACCCCAGGGACACCCAGGGCACCCCCAGGGACACTTAGGGGACAGCCAGGGCACCCCCAGGGACACCTAGGGGACAACCATGGCACCCTAGGGACAGCCGGGGCACCCCCAGGGACACCGAGGGCACAGCCATGCCACCCTAGGGACAGCCAGGGCACCCCCAAGGACACCTAGGGGACACGCAGGGAACCCCCAGGGACACCTAGGGGACAGCCAGGTCATCCCCAGGGACACCCAGGGCACCCCCAGGGACACCAAGGGGACAGCAAGGGCACCCCCAGGGACACCTAAGGGACACCCTGGGCACCCCCAGGGACACCAAGGGGAAGCCCAGGGACACCTAGGGGACAGCCAGGGCACCCCAGGGACAGCGAGGGCACCCCCAGGGACACCTAGGGGACAGCCAGGGCACCCCCAGGGAAACCTAGGGGACAGCCAGGGCACCCCCAAGGACACATAGAGGACAGGCAGGGCACCCCCAGGGCACCCCAGGGACACCCAGGGACACCTAGGGGACAGCCAGGGCATCCCCAGGGACACCCAGGTCACCCCCAGGGACACCTAGGGGACAGCCAGGGCACCCCAGGCACACCCAGGGCACCCCCAGGGACACCTAGGGGACAGCCACGGCACACTAGGGACAGCCCGGGCACCCCCAGGGACACCGAGGGGACAGCCAGGGCACCCTCAGAGACACCGAGGGCACAGCCAGGGCACCCTGGGGACAGCCAGGGCACCCCCAGGGACACCTAGGGGACAGGCAGGTCACCCCCAGGGACACCTAGGGGACAGCCAGGGCACCCTAGGGACAGCCAGGGCACACCCAGGGACACCTAGGGGACAGGCATGGCACCCCCAGGGACACCTAGGGGACAGCCAGGGCACCCCAGGGACAGCCAGGGCACCCCCTGGGACACCAAGGGGACAGACAGGGCACCCCCAGGGACACCGAGGGGAAAGCCAGGGCACCCCCAGGGACACCAAGGGGAAGGCAGGACACCCCCAGGGACACCTAGGGGACAGTCAGGGCACCCCCAGGGACATTTAGGGGACAGCTAGGGCACTCCAGGGACACCCAGGGCACCCCCAGGCACATTTAGGTGACAGCCAGGGCACTCCAGGGACACCCAGGGAACCCCCAGGGACACCTAGGGGACAGGCAGGGAACCGCCAGGGACACCTAGGGGACAGCCAGGGCACCCCCAGGGACACCCAGAGCACCCCCAGGGACACCTAGGGGACAGGCAGGGCACCCCCAGTGCACCCCAGGGACACCCAGGGCACCCCCTTGGACACCAAGGGGACAGACAGGGCACCCCCAGGGACACCTAGGGGATAGCCAGCGCCCCTCCAGGGACACCCAGGGCACCCCCAGGGACATCTAGGGGACAGGCAGGGCGCCCCCAGGGACACCGAGGGGAAAGCCAGGGCACCCCCAGGGACGCCTAGGGGAAGGCAGGACATACTCAGTGACACCTAGGGGACATCCAGGGCACCCCCAGGGACATTTAGGGGACAGCCAGGGCACTCCAGGGACACCCAGGGCACCCCCAGGGACACTGACGGGACAGCCAGGGCACCCCCAGAGACCCCTAGGGGACAGCCAGGGCACCCCAGGGACACCCAGGGCACCCCCAGGGACACCAAGGGGACAGCCAGGGCACCCCAGGGACACCCAGGGCACCCCCAGGGACACCTAGGGGACAGGCAGGGCACCCTAAAGACAGCCAGGGCACCCCCAGGGACACATAGGGGACAGGCAGGGAACCCCCAGGGACACCTAGGGGACAGCCAGGGCACCCCCAGGGACATTTAGGGGACAGACAGGGCACTCCAGGGACACCCAGGGCACCCCCAGGGACACCTAGGGGACAGGCCGAGCACCCCCAGGGACACCTAGGGGACAGGCAGGGCACCCCCAGGGACACTGACGGGACAGCCAGGGCACCCGCAGAGACCCCTAGGGGACAGCCAGGGCACTCCCAGGGACACTCTGGGCACCCACAGGGACACCTTGAAGACAGCCAGGGCACCTCAGGGACATCCAGGGCACCCCCAGGGACACCTAGGGGACAGCCAGGGCACCCTAGGCACACCCAGGGCACCCCCAGGGACACCGAGGGCACAGCCATGCCACCCTAGGGACAGCCAGGGCACCCCCAAGGACACCTAAGGGACACGCAGGGAACCCCCAGGGACACCTAGGGGACAGCCAGGGCATCCCCAGGGACACCCAGGGCACCCCCAGGGACACCAAGGGGACAGCAAGGGCACCCCCAGGGACACCTAAGGGACACCCTGGGCACCCCCAGGGACACCAAGGGGACAGGCAGGGCACCCCCAGGGACACCGAGGGGACAGCCAGGGCACCCCAAGGGACACCTAGAGGACAGGCAGGGCACCCCCAGGGCACCCCAGGGACACCAAGGGGACAGCCAGAGCACCCCAAGGACAGCCAGGGCACCCCCAGGGACACCGAGGGCACAGCCAGGGCACCCTAGGGACAGCCAGGGCACCCCCAGGGACACCTAGGGGACAGCCAGGGCACCCCAGGGACACCCAGGGCACCCCCAGGGACACGGAGGGGACAGCCAGGGCACCCCCAGGGACACCTAGGGCAAGGCAGGACACCCCCAGGGACACCTAGGGGACAGGCAGGGCACCTCCAGGGACAGGCAGGGTACCCCCAGGGACACCTAGGGACAGTTAGGGCACCCCAGGGACACCTAGGGGACAGCCAGGGCACCCTAGGGTCAGCCAGGGCACCCCGAGGGACACCTAAGGGACACCCTGGGCACCCCCAGTGACACCATGGGGACGCCCAGGGACACCTAGGGGACAGGCATGGCACCCCCAGGGACACCGAGGGGAAAGCCAGGGCACCCCCAGGACGCCAAGGGGAAGGCAGGACACCCTCAGTGACACCTAGGGGACAGCCAGGGCACCCCCAGGGACATTTAGGGGACAGCCAGGGCACTCCAGGGACACCCAGGGCACCCCCAGGGACACCTAGGGGACAGGCAGGGAACCCCCAGGGACACCTAGGGGACAGGCAGGGCACCCCCAGGGACACTGACGGGACAGCTAGGGCACCCCCAGAGACCCCTAGGGGACAGCCAGGGCACCCCAGGGACACCTAGGGCACCCCCAGGGACACCAAGGCGACAGCCAGGCCACCCCAGGGACGCCCAGGGCACCCCCAGGGACACCTAGGGGACAGGCAGGGCACCCCCAGGGACACCCAGGGCACCCCGAACGACACCTAGGGGACAGGCAGGGCACACCCAGGGACACCTAGGGGACAGCCAGGGCACCCTAAAGACAGCCAGGTCACCCCCAGGGACACCAAGGGGACAGGCAGGGCACCCCCAGGGACACCGAGGGGAAAGCCAGGGCACTCCCAGGGACATTTAGGGGACAGCCAGGGCACTCCAGGGACATTCAGGGAACCCCCAGGGACACCTAGGGGAAAGCCAGGGCACCCCCAGGGACACCTAGTGGACAGCCAGGGCATCCCCAGGGACACCCAGGTCACCCCCAGGGACACCTAGGGGACAGCCAGGGCACCCCCAGCGACACCTAGGGGACAGGCAGGGCACCCCCAAGGCACCCCAGCGACACCTAGGGCTCTCCCAGGGACACCAAGGGGACAGCCAGGTCACCCCAGGGACACCAAGGGGACAGCCAGGGCACCCCCAGGGACACCTAGGGGACAGCCAGGGCACGCCAGGGACACCCAGGGCACCCCCTGGGACACCAAGGGGACAGACAGGGCACCCCCAGGGACACCTAGGGGATAGCCAGCGCCCCTCCAGGGACACCCAGGGCACCCCCAGGGACATCTAGGGGACAGGCAGGGCACCCCCAGGGACACCGAGGGGAAAGCCAGGGCACCCCCAGGGACGCCTAGGGGAAGGCAGGACACACTCAGTGACACCTAGGGGACAGCCAGGGTACCCCCAGGGACATTTAGGGGACAGCCAGGGCACTCCAGGGACACCCAGGGCACCCCCAGGGACACCTAGGGGACAGGCAGGGAACCCCCAGGGACACCTAGGGGACAGGCAGGGCACCCCCAGGGACACTGACGGGACAGCCAGGGCACCCCCAGAGACCCCTAAGGGACAGCCAGGGCACCCCAGGGACACCCAGGGCACCCCCAGGGACACCAAGGGAACAGCCAGGGCTCCCCAGGGACACCCAGGGCACCCCCAGGGACACCTAGGGGACAGGCAGGGCACCCTAAAGACAGCCAGGGCACCCCCAGGGACACATAGGGGACAGGCAGGGCACCCCCAGGGACACCGAGGGGATGGCCAGGACACCCCCAGGGACACCGAGGGGAAGGCAGGACACCCCCAGGGACACCTAGGGGACAGCCAGGGCACCCCCAGGGACATTTAGGGGACAGACAGGGCACTCCAGGGACACCCAGGGCACCCCCAGAGACCCCTAGGGGACAGCCAGGGCACTCCCAGGGACACTCTGGGCACCCACAGGGACACCTTGAAGACAGCCAGGGCACCTCAGGGACATCCAGGGAACCCCCAGGGACACCTAGGGGACAGCCAGGGCACCCTAGGGACCGCCAGGGCACCCCCAGGGACACCGAGGGCACCCCCAGGGACACGAAGGGGACAGCCAGGGCACCCCCAGGGACACCTAGGGGACAGCCAGGGACCCCCAGGGACACCCAGGGCACCCCCAGGGACACCTAGGGAACAGCCAGGGCATCCCCAGGGACACCCAGGGCACCCCCAGGGACACCTAGAGGACAGCCAGGGCACCCCCAGTGACACCTAGGGGACAGCCAGGGCACCCCCAGGGACACCTAGGGGACAGCCAGGGCACTCCAGAGACAGCCAGGGCACCCCCAGGGACACCTAGGGGACAGCCAGGGCACCCGAGGGACAGCCAGAGCACCCCCAGGGACACCAAGGGCACAGCCAGGGCACCCTAGGGACACCCAGCGCACCCCCAGGGACACCTAGGGAACAGCCAGGGCATACCCAGGGACACCCAGGGCACCCCCAGGGACACCTAGAGGACAGCCAGGGCATCCCCAGGGACACCTAGGGGACAGGCAGGGCACCCCCAGGGACACCTAGGGGACAGCCAGGGCCCCCCCAGGGACAACTAGGGGACAGCCAGGGCACCCCAGGGACACCCAGGGCACCCCCAGGGACACTTAGGGGACAGCCAGGGCACCCCCAGGGACACCTAGGGGACAGCCAGGGCACCCCAGGCACACCCAGGGCACCCCCAGGGACACCTAGGGGACAGCCAGGGCACCCTAGGCACACCCAGAGCACCCCCAGGGACACCTAGGGGACAGCCAGGGCACCCTAGGGACAGCCAGGGCACCCCCAGGGACACCGAGGGCACAGCCATGCCACCCTAGGGACAGCCAGGGCACTCCCAAGGACACCTAAGGGACACGCAGGGAACCCCCAGGGACACCTAGGGGACAGCCAGGGCATCCCCAGGGACACCCAGGGCACCCCCAGGGACACCAAGGGGACAGCAAGGGCACCCCCAGGGACACCTAAGGGACACCCTGGGCACCCCCAGGGACACCTAGGGGACAGCCAGGGCACCTCAGGGACAGCGAGGGCACCCCCAGGGACACCTAGGGGACAGCCAGGTCAGCCCAGGGACACTCAGGGCACCCCCAGGGAAACCTAGGGGACAGCCAGCGAACCCCAGGGACAAGTTCGGGACAGCCAGGGAACCCCACTGACACCCTGTGCACCCCCAGGGACACCCAGGGCCCCCCCAGGGACACCTAGGGGACAGCCAGGGCACCCTAGGGACACCCTAGCCACCCCCAGGGACACCTAGGGGACAGCCAGGGAACCCGAGGGACAGCCAGGGAACCCCCAGGGACACCTAGAGGACAGGAAGGGCACCCCGAGGGACACCTAGGGGACAGCCAGGGCCCCCCCAGGGACACCAAGGGGAAAGCCAGGGCACACCAGGGACAGCCAGGGCCCCCCCAGGGACACCGAGGGGAAAGCCAGGGCACCCCCAGGGACATTTAGGGGACAGCCACGGCACTCCAGGGACACCCAGGTCACCCCCAGGGACACCTAGAGGACAGCCAGGGCATCCCCAGGGACACCTAGGGGACAGGCAGGGCACCCCCAGGGACACCTAGGGGACAGCCAGGGCCCCCCCAGGGACAACTAGGGGACAGCCAGGGCACCCCAGGGACACCCAGGGCACCCCCAGGGACACTTAGGGGACAGCCAGGGCACCCCCAGAGACACCTAGGGGACAGCCAGGGCACACCAGGCACACCCAGGGCACCCCCAGGGACACCTAGGGGACAGCCAGGGCACCCTAGGCACACCCAGAGCACCCCCAGGGACACCTAGGGGACAGCCAGGGCACCCTAGGGACAGCCAGGGCACCCCCAGGGACACCGAGGGCACAGCCATGCCACCCTAGGGACAGCCAGGGCACTCCCAAGGACACCTAAGGGACACGCAGGGAACCCCCAGGGACACCTAGGGGACAGCCAGGGCATCCCCAGGGACACCCAGGGCACCCCCAGGGACACCAAGGGGACAGCAAGGGCACCCCCAGGGACACCTAAGGGACACCCTGGGCACCCCAGGGACACCTAGGGGACAGCCAGGGCACCTCAGGGACAGCGAGGGCACCCCCAGGGACACCTAGGGGACAGCCAGGTCAGCCCAGGGACACTCAGGGCACCCCCAGGGAAACCTAGGGGACAGCCAGCGAACCCCAGGGACAAGTTCGGGACAGCCAGGGAACCCCACTGACACCCTGTGCACCCCCAGGGACACCCAGGGCCCCCCCAGGGACACCTAGGGGACAGCCAGGGCACCCTAGGGACACCCTAGCCACCCCCAGGGACACCTAGGGGACAGCCAGGGAACCCGAGGGACAGCCAGGGAACCCCCAGGGACACCTAGAGGACAGGAAGGGCACCCCGAGGGACACCTAGGGGACAGCCAGGGCCCCCCCAGGGACACCAAGGGGACAGCCAGGGCACACCAGGGACAGCCAGGGCCCCCCCAGGGACACCGAGGGGAAAGCCAGGGCACCCCAAGGGACATTTAGGGGACAGCCACGGCACTCCAGGGACACCCAGGTCACCCCCAGGGACACCTAGGGGACAGCCAGGGCACCCCCAGGGACACCTAGTGGACAGGCAGGGCACCCCAGGGACACCTAGGGGACAGCCAGGGCCCCCCCAGGGACACCTAGGGGACAGGCAGGGCACCCCCAGGGACACCGAGGGGACAGCCAGGGCCCCCCCAGGGACACCTAGGGGACCTCCAGGGCACCCCCAGGGACACCCATGGCACCCCCAGGGCCACCTAGGGGACAGCCAGGGCACCCGAGGGACAGCCAGGGCCCCCCCAGGGACACCTAGGGGACAGCCAGGGCACCCCAGGCACACCCAGGGCTCCCCCAGGGACACCTAGGGGACAGCCAGGGCACCCCCAGGGACACCGAGGTCACCCCCAGGGACACCTAGGGCACCCCCAGAGACACCGAGGGCACAGCCAGGGCACCCTAGGGACAGCCAGGGCATCCCTCAGGGACACCGAGGGGACAGGCAGGGCACCTTAGGGACAGCCAGGGCACCCCCTGGGCCACCTAGGGAACAGCCAGGGCACCCCAGGGACACGTAGGGGAAAGCCAGGGCACCCCAGGGACACCCAGGGCACCCCCAGGGACACCTAGGGGACAGCCAGGGCATCCCCAGGGACACCCAGGGCACACCCAGGGACACCTAGGGGACAGCCAGGGCACCCCAGGCACACCCAGGGCACACCCAGGGACACCGAGGGGACACGCAGGGTACCCCTAGGACACATAGGGGACACCCAGGGCACCCCGAGGGACACCAGGGCACTCCCAGGGACACCTAGGGGACAGCCAGGGCACCCCAAGGGACACCCAGGGCACCCCCAGGGACACCTAGGGGACAGGCAGGGCACCCCCAGGGACACCTAGGGGACAGCCAGGGCACCCCCAGGGACACTGACGGGACAGCCAGGGAACCCCCAGAGACCCCTAGGGGACAGCCAGGGCACTCGCAGGGACACTCGGGGCACCCACAGGGACACCTTGGGGACAGCCAGGGTACCCAAGGGACACCCAGGGCACCCCCAGGGACACCTAGGGGACAGGCAGGGCACCCCCAGGGACACCTAGGGGACAGGCAGGGCACCCCAGGGACACCGAGGGGACAGCCAGGGCACCCCCAGGGACACCTAGAGGACAGGCAGGGCACCCCCAGGGCACCCCAGGGACACCCAGGGCACCCCCAGGGACACCAAGGGAACAGCCAGAGCACCCCAGGGACACCCAGGGCCCCCCCAGGGACACCTAGGAGACAGCCAGGGCACCCCCAGAGACACCCAGGGCTCCCCGAGGGACACCTAGGGGACAGGCAGGGCACCCGCAGAGACCCCTAGGGGACAGCCAGGGCACCCCGAGGGACACCAGGGCACCCCCAGGGACACCTAGGGGACAGCCAGGGCACCCTAGGGACAGCCAGGGCACCCCCAGGGACACCGAGGGGACAGGCAGGGAACCCCAAAAAACACCTAGGGGACAGGCAGGGCACCCTAGGGACAGCCAGGGCACCCCCAGGGACACCTAGGGGAAAGGCATGGCACCCCCAGGGACACCAAGGGGACAGCCAGGTCCCCCCCAAGGAAACCTAGGGGAAAGGCAGGGCACCCCCATGGACACCGAGGGGACAGCCAGAGCACCACAAGGAAAGCCAGGGCACCCCCAGGGGCACCCAGGGCACCCCCAGGGACACGTAGGGGACAGCCAGGGCACACCAGGGACACCCTGGGCACCCCAGAGACACCTAGGGGACCTCCAAGGCATCCCCAGGGACACCCTGGGCACCCCCAGGGACACCTAGGTGACAGCCTGGGCACCCCCAGGGACACCCAGGGCACCCCCAGGGACACCTAGGGGACAGCCAGGGCACCCCAGGCACACCCAGGGCACCCCCAGGGACACCTAGGGGACAGCCAGGGCACCCTAGGGACAGCCATGGCACCCCCAGGGACACCAAGGGCACACACAGGGCACCCTAGGGACACCAACGGGACAGCCAGGGCACCCTCAGGGACACCAAGGGGACATCCAGAGCACCCCAGGGACAGCCAGGGCACCCCCATGGATACTTACGGGACAGCCAGGGAACCCTAGGGACGCCTAAGGGACACCCTGGGCACCCCCAGGGACACCAAGGGGACCCCCAGGGACACGTAGGGGACAGCCAGGGCACCCCAGGGACACCCTGGGCGCCCCCAGGGACACTTAGGGGACAGCCAGGGCACCCCGAGGGACACCAGGGCACCCCCAGGGACACCTAGTGGACAGCAAGGGCACCCCCAGGGACACCCTGGGCACCCCCAGGGACACGTAGGGGACAGCCAGGGCACCCCAGGGACACCCTGGGCGCCCCCAGGGACACTTAGGGGACAGCCAGGGCACCCCGAGGGACACCAGGGAACCCCCAGGGACATTTAGGGGACAGCAAGGGCACTCCAGGGACACCCAGGGCACCCCCAGGGACATTTAGGGGACAGCCAGGGCACTCCAGGGACACCCAGGGCACCCCAAGGGACACCTAGGGGACAGCCAAGGCAACCCCAGGGACACCCACAGAACCCCCAGGGACACCTAGGGGACAGGCAGGGAACCCCCAGGGACACCTAGGGGACAACCAGGGCACCCCCAGGGACACCCAGGGCACCCCCAGGGACACCTAGCGGACAGGCAGGGCACCCCAAGGACACCTAGGGGACAGCCAGGGCCCCCCCAGGGACACCTAGGGGACACCCAGGGCACCCCAGGGACACCCAGGGCACCCCCAGGGACACCTAGGGGACAGCCAGGGCACCCTAGGGACAGCCAGGGAACCCCCAGGGACACCGAGGGGACAGGCAGGGAACCCCCAGAGACACTGAGGGCACAGCCAGGGCACCCTAGGGACAGCCAGGGCACCCCCAGGGACACCTAGGGGACAGCCAGGGCACCCCCAGGGACACCTAGGGGACAGGCAGGGCACTCCCAGAGAGACTGAGGGCACAGCCAGGGCACCCTAGGGACAGCCAGGGCAGCCCAGGGACACCTACGGGACAGCAAGGGCACCCTCTGGGACACCAAGGACAGCCAGGGCACCCCAAGGACAGCCAGGGCCCCCCCAGGGACACCAAGGGGACAGCCAGGGCCCCCCCAGGGACACCTAGGGGACAGCCAGGGCTACCCAGGGACACCCAGGGCACCCCCAGGGACACTGAGGGGACAGCCAGGGCACCCCCAGAGACCCCTAGGGGACAGCCAGGGACACTCTGGGCACCCCAAGGGACACCTTGGGGTCAGCCAGGGCACCCCAGGGACACCCAGGGCACCCCCAGGGACACGGAGGGGACAGCCAGGGCACCCCCAGGGACACCTAGGGCAAGGCAGGACACCCCCAGGGACACCTAGGGGACAGGCAGGGCACCTCTAGGGACAGCCAGGGTACCCCCAGGGACACCTAGGGACAGTCAGGGCACCCCAGGGACACCTAGAGGGCACCCTAGGGACAGCCAGGGCACCCCGAGGGACACCTAAGTGACAGCCAGGGCACCCCAGGAACATCGAGGGACAGCCAGGAACCCCCTGGGACAGCCAGCTCACCCCCACGGCCGCCTCCACCTCCAGGAGCTACCAAAACCCTCCTCAGGTACTTTGATGCCTCAAATGGGCCGCCCAAACCTCCCGAATACCCCCCAAAGCACCCAAAGCAGCCCCCAGGACGCCCCCCAGACCCCCCACAACACAAAAACCCCCTCCACGACAACTCAGGACCCCCAGGATCCCCCCAAATCC
>NW_027094843.1:0-49492 GCF_029207755.1 Chamaea fasciata | reverse complement strand
CCCTGGAGTGCCCATGCTGTCCCCAAAATGTCCCTGGGGTGCCCTGGCTGTCCCCTAGTGTCCCTGGGGGTGCCCTGCCTGTCCCCTAGGTGTCCCTGGGGGTGCCCTGCCTGTCCCCTAGGTGTCCCTGGGGGTGCCCTCGCTGTCCCTGGGGTTCCCTGGCTGTCCCCTAGGTGTCCCTGGGGGTGCCCTGGGTGTCCCTGGAGTGCCCATGCTGTCCCCTAAATGTCCCTGGGGGTGCCCTGGCTGTCCCCTAGGTGTCCCTGGGGGTGCCCTGGCTGTCTTTAGGGTTCCCTGGCTGTCTTTAGGGTGTCCCTGGGGGTGCCCTGCGTGTCCCTGGGGTGCCCTGCCTGTCCCCTAGGTGTCCCTGGGGTGCCCTAGGTGTCCCTGGGGGTGCCCTGGCTGTCCCTAGGGTGCCCTGGCTGTCCCCTAGGTGTCCCTGGGGGTGCCCTGGGTGTCCCTTGGGTGCCCTGGCTGTCCCCTAGGTGTCCCTGGGGGTGCCCTGGGTGTCCCTGGGGGTGCACAGGGTGTCACTGGGGTCCCCTGGCTGTCCCCAAGGTGTCCCTGTGGGTGCCAAGAGTGTCGCTGGGAGTGCCCTGCCTGTCCCCTAGGTGTCCCTGGGGGTGCCCTGGGTGTCCCTGGGGTGCCCTGGCTGTCCCCTTGGTGTCCCTGGTGGTGCCCTGTGGGTCCCTGGGGTGCCCTGGAGGAGCCCTGGTGTCCCTGGGGGTGCCCTGGCTGTTCCCTAGGTGTCCCTGGGGGGGGCCTTGGTGTCCCTGGGGTGCCCTGGCTGTCCCTGGGGTGCCCGGGAGGTCCCCTACGTGTCCCTGGGGTACCCTGGGTGTCCCTGGGCTGCCCTGGGGTGCCCTGGCTGTGCCCTAGGTGTCCCTGGGGTGCCCTGGCTGTCCTCTAGGTGTCCCTGGGGGTGCCCTGGGTGTCCCTGGGGTGCCCTGGCTGTCCCCTAGGTGTCCCTGGGGGAGCCCTGGATGTCCCTGGGGGGGCCCTGGCTGTCCCTGGGGGTGCCCTGCCTGTCCCTGGGGGTGCCCTGCCTGTCCCCTAGGTGTCCCTGGGGGTGCCCTCGCTGTCCCTGGGGTGCCCTGGCTGTCCCCTAGGTGTCCCTGGAAGTGCCCTGGGTGTCCCTGGGGGTGCCGTGGCTGTCCCCTAGGTGTCCCTGGGGGTGTCCTGCCTTCCCCTAGGTGTCCCTGGGGGTGCCCTGGCTTTCCCCTCGGTGTCCCTGGGGGTGCCCTGCCTGTCTCCTAGGTGTCCCTGGGGGTGCCCTGCGTGTCCCTGGGGTGCCCTGCCTGTCCCCTAGGTGTCCCTGGGGGTGCCCTAGGTGTCCCTGGGGGTGCCGTGGTTGTCCCTTGGGTGCCCTGGCTGTCCCCTAGGTGTCCCTGGGGGTGCCCTGGGTGTCCCTGGGATGCCCTGGCTGTCCCCAAGGTGTCCCTGTGGGTGCCCAGAGTGTCCCTGGGAGTGCCCTGCCTGTCCCCTAGGTGTCCCTGGGGGTGCCCTGGATGTCCCTGTGGGGGCCCTGGCTGTCCCTGGGGGTGCCCTGGGTGTCCCCTAGGTGGCCCTGGGGGTGCCCTGGCTGTCTCCTAGGTGTCCCTGGGGGTGCCCTGGCTGTCCCTGGGGGAGCCCTGCTGTCTCTGGGGGTGCCCTGGCTGTCCCCTAGGTGTCACTGGGGGTGCCCTGGCTTTCCCCTCGGTGTCCCTGGGGGTGCCCTGCCTGTCCCCTAGGTGTCCCTGGGGATGCCCTGGGTGTCCCTGGAGTGCCCGTGCTGTCCCCTAAATGTCCCTGGGGGTGCCCTGGCTGTCCCCTAGGTGTCCCTGGGGATGCCCTGCCTGTCCCTTAGGTGTCCCTGGGGGTGCCCTGGCTGTCTTTAGGGTTCCCTGGCTGTCCCCTAGGTGTCCCTGGGGGTGCCCTGCGTGTCCCTGGGGTGCCCTGCCTGTCCCCTAGGTGTCCCTGGGGGTCCCCTTGGTGTCCCTGGGGGCGCCCAAGGTATCCCTTAGGTGTCGCTGGGGGTGCCCTTGCTGTCCCCTAGCTGTCCCTGGGGGTACCCTGGCTGTCCCTGGGGTGCTCTGGATGTCCCCTTGGTGTCCCTGGGAGTGCCCTGGCTGTCCCGAGGGTGCCCTGGCTGTTTCCTAGGTGTCCCTGGGGTGCCCTGGTGTCCCTCGGGGTGCCCTGGCTGTCCCGTAGGTGTCCCTGGCGGTGCCCTGCCTGTCCCCTAGGTGTCCCTGGGGGTGCCCTGCCTGTCCCCTAGGTGTCCCTGCGGGTGCCCTCGCTGTCCCTGGGGTGCCCTGGCTGTCCCCTAGGCGGCCCTGGGGGTGCCCTGGGTGTCCCTGGGGTGCCCTGGCTGTCCCCTACGTGTCCCTGGGTGGGCCCTGGCTGTCCCCTAGGTGTCCCTGGGGGTGCCCTGCCTGTCCCCTAGGTTTCCATGGGGGTGCCCTGGGTGTCCCTTGGGTTCCCTGGCTGTCCCCTACGTGTCCCTGGGGTTGCCCAGGATGTCCCTAGGGGTGCCCTGCCTGTCCCCTAGGTGTCCCTGGGGGTGCCCTGGCTGTGCCATCGGTGTCCCTGAGGGTGCCCTGGGTGTCCCTGGGGGGGCCCTGGGTGTCCCTGGTGTGCCCTGGCTTTCCCCGAGGTGTCCCTGGGGTTGCCCTGGCTGTCCCCTAGGTGACCTGGGGGTGCCCTGGCTGTCCCTCGGGTTCCCTGGCTGTCCCCTAGGTGTACCTGGGGGTGCCCTGGCTGTCCCTCGGGTTCCCTGGCTGTCCCCTAGTTGTCCCTGGGGGGGCCCTGGTGTCCCTGGGGGTGCACAGGGTGTCACTGGGGTTCCCTGGCTGTCCCGTACGTGTCCCTGGGGGTGCCCTCGCTGTGCCTGGGGTGCCCTGGCTGTCCCCCAGGGGTCCCTGGGGGTCCCCTTGGTGTCCCTGGGGGTGCCCAGGGTATACCTTAGGTGTCGCTGGGGGTGCCCTTACTGTCCCCTAGCTGTCCCTGGGGGTACCCTGGCTGTCCCTGGGGTGCTCTGGATGTCCCCTTGGTGTCCCTGGGAGTGCCCTGGCTGTCCCTAGGGTGCCCTGTCTGTGCCCTTGGTGTCCCTGCGGGGTGCCCTGGCTGTCCCTAGGGTGCCCTGGCTGTCCCCTAGGTGTCCCTGGGGTGCCCTGGTGTCCCTCGGGGTGCCCTGGCTGTCCCCTAGGTGTCCCTGGCGGTGCCCTGGCTGTCCCCTAGGCGGCCCTGGGGGTGCCCTGGGTGTCCCTGGGGTGCCCTGGCTGTCCCCTACGTGTCCCTGGGTGGGCCCTGGCTGTCCCCTAGGTGTCCCTGGGGGTGCCCTGCCTGTCCCCTAGGTTTCCCTGGGGGTGCCCTGGGTGTCCCTGGCGGTGCACAGGGTGTCACTGGGGTTCATTGGCTGTCCCGTACGTGTCCCTGGGGGTGCCCTCGCATTCCCTGGGGTGTCCCTGGGGCTCCCTTGGTGTTCCTGGGGGTGCCCAGGGTGTCCCTTAGGTGTCGCTGGGGGTGCCCTTGATGTCCCCTAGCTGTCCCTGGGGGTACCCTGGCTGTCCCTATGGTGCCCTGTCTGTGCCCTTGGTGTCCCTGGGGGTGCCCTGGCTGTCCCCTAGGTGTCCCTGGGGGTGTCCTGGCTTTCCCCTCGGTTTCCCAGGGGGTGCCCTGGCTGTCCCTAGGGGTGCCCTGGCTGTCCCCTAGGTGTCCCTGGGGGTGTCCTGGCTTTCCCCTCGATGTCCCTAGGGGTGCCCTGGGTATCCCTGGGGTACCCTGGCTGTTTCCTAGGTGTCCCTGGGGGTGCCCTGCCTGTCCCCCAGGTGTCACTGGGGGTGCCCTGGCTGTGCCATCGGTGTCCCTGAGGGTGCCCTGGGTGTCCCTGGGGGGGCCCTGGCTGTCCCCTAGGTGTCCCTGGGGGTGCCCTGGGTATCCCTAGGGTGCCCTGGCTGTGCCCTCAGTGTCTCTGGGGGTGCCCTAGGTGTCCATGGGGGTGCCCTGGGTGTCCCTGTGGTTCCCTGGCTGTCCCGTACGTATCCCTGGGGTTCCCTGGAGGTCCCCTAGGTGTCCCTGGGGGTGCCCTGAGTGTCCCTGGGCTGCCCTGGCTGTCCCCTACGTGTCCCTGGGGGTGCCCAGGGTGTCCCTGGGGTACCCTGGATGTCCCCTAGGTGTCCCTGTGGGTGCCCTGGCTGTCCCCTAGGTGTCCCTGGCGTGCCCTGGCTGTCCGTGGGGTGCCCTGGCTGTCCCCTTCGTGTCTTGGGGGTGCCCTGGCTGTCCCTAGGGTGCCCTGGCTGACCCCTAGGTGTCCCTGGGGGTGCCCTGTGGGTCCCTGGGTTGCCCTGTTGTCCCTGGGCGTGCCCTGGCTGTCTCCTAGGTGTCCCTGGGGGTGCCCTGGCTGTCCCTGGAGTGCCCTGGCTGTCCCCTAGGTGTCCCTGGGGGGGTCCTGGCTGTCCCCTAGGTGTCCCTGGGGGTGCCCTTCCTGTCCCCTAGGTGTCCCTGGGGGGGCCCTGGCTGTCCCCTACGTGTCCCTGGGGGTGCCCAGGGTGTCCCTGGGGGTGCCCTTGCTGTCCCATAGGTGTCCCTGGGGGTGCCCTGGGTGTCCCCTAGGTGTCCCTCGGGGTGCCCTGGCTGTCCCCTAGGTGTCCCTGGGGGTGCCCTGGCTGTCCCCTAGGTTTCCCTGGGGGTGCCCTGCCTGTCCCCTAGGTGTCCCTCGGGGTGCCTTGGCTGTCCCCTAGGTGTCCCTGGGGGTGCCCTGGCTGTGCCCTGGGTGTCCCTGGGCGTGCACTGTGTGTCCCTGGGGTTCCCTGGCTGTCCCCTAGGTGTCCCTGGGGGGGCCCTGGCTGTCCCCTAGGTGTCCCTGGGGGTACCCTGGGTGTCCCTGGGGTGCCCTGGCTGTCCCCTAGGTGTCCCTGGGGGGGCCCTGGCTGTCCCCTTGGTGTCCCTGGGGCTGCCCTGGGTGTCCCTGGGGTGCCCTGGCTGTCCCCTGGGTGTCCCTGGGGGTGTCCTGGATGTCCCTGGGGAGCCCTGGCTGTCCCTGGGGGTGCCCTGGCTGTCCCCTAGGTGGCCCTGGGGGTGCCCTGGCTGTCCCCTAGGTGTCCCTGGGGGTGCCCTGGCTGTCCCTGGGGGAGCCCTGACTGTCTCTGGGGGTGCCCTGGCTGTCCCCTAGGTGTCACTGGGGGTGCCCTGGCTTTCCCCTCGGTGTCCCTGGGGGTGCCCTGCCTGTCCCCTAGGTGTCCCTGGGGGTGCCCTGCCTGTCCCCTAGGTGTCCCTGGGGGTGCCCTCGCTGTCCCTGGGGTGCCCTGGCTGTCCCCTAGGTGTCCCTGGAGGTGCCCTGGGTGTCCCTGGGGGTGCCCTGGCAATCCCATAGGTGTCCCTGGGGGTGCCCTGGGTGTCCCTGGAGTGCCCGTGCTGTCCCCAAAATGTCCCTGGGGGTGCACTGGCTGTCCCCTAGGTGTCCCTGGGGGTGCCCTGGCTGTCTTTAGGGTGCCCTGGCTGTCCCCTAGGTGTCCCAGGGGGTGCCCTGCGTGTCCCTGGGGTGCCCTGCCTGTCCCCTAGGTGTCCCTGGGGGTGCCCTAGGTGTCCCTGGGGGTGCCCTGGCTGTCCCTAGGGTGCCCTGGCTGTCCCCTAGGTGTCCCTGGGGGTGCCCTGGGTGTCCCTTGGGTGCCCTGGCTGTCCCCTAGGTGTCCCTGGGGGTGCCCTGGCTCTCCCTAGGGTGCCATGGCTGTGCCCTCAGTGTGTCTGGGGGTGCCCTAGGTGTCCATGGGGGTGCCCTGGGTGTCCCTGGGGTTCCCTGGCTTTCCCGTACGTATCCCTGGGGTTCCCTGGAGGTCCCCTAGGTGTCCCTGGGGGTGCCCTGAGTGTCCCTGGGCTGCCCTGGCTGTCCCCTAGGTGTCCCTGTGGGTGCCCTGGCTGTCCCCTTGGTGTCCCTGGGGTGCCCTGGCTGTCTTGGGGTGCCCTGGCTGTCCCCTTCGTGTCTTGGGGGTGCCCTGGCTGTCCCTAGGGTGCCCTGGCTGACCCCTAGGTGTCCCTGGGGGTGCCCTGGGTGTCCCTGGGGTGCCCTGGCTGTCCCCTTGGTGTCCCTGCGGGTGCCCTGTGGGTCCCTGGGGTGCCCTGGTGTCCCTGGGGGTGCCCTGGCTGTCTCCTAGGTGTCCCTGGGGGTGCCCTGGCTGTCCCTGGAGTGCCCTGGCTGTCCCCTAGGTGTCCCTGGGGGGGTCCTGGCTGTCCCCTACGTGTCCCTGGGGGTGCCCTTCCTGTCCCCTAGGTGTCCCTGGGGGGGTCCTGGCTGTCCTCTAGGTGTCCCTGGGGTGCCCTGGCTGTCCCTGGCGTGCCCTGGCTGTCTCCTAGGTGTCCCTGGGGGTGCCCTGGCTGTCCTCTAGGTGTCCCTGGGGTGCCCTGGGTGTCCCTGGCGTGCCCTGGCTGTCTCCTAGGTGTCCCTGGGGGTGCCCTGGCTGTCCTCTAGGTGTCCCTGGGGTGCCCTGGGTGTCCCTGGCGTGCCCTGGCTGTCTCCTAGGTGTTTCTGTGGGTGCCCTCCCTGTACCTCGGGATGCCCTGGCTGTCCCCTAGGTGTCCCTGGGGGTGCCCTGGGTGTCCGTGGGGTGCCCTGGCTGTCCCCTAGGTGTCCCTGTTGGGGCCCTGGCTGTCCCCTAGGTGTCCCTGGGGGTGCCCTGGCTGTCCCTGGGGTGCCCTGGCTGTCCCCTAGGTGTCCCTGGGGGTGCCCTGGCTGTCCTCTAGGTGTCCCTGGGGGTCCCCTTGGTGTCCCTGGGGGTGCCCTGGCTGTCCCCTAGGTGTCGCTGGGGGTGCCCTGGGTGTCCCTGGGGGTGCACAGGGTGTCACTGGGGTCCCCTGGCCACCCGTACGTGTCCCTAGGGGTGCCCTGAAGGTCCCCTAGGTGTCCCTGGGGCTGCCCTGGGTGTCCCTGGGGTGCCCTGGCTGTCCCTGGGGGTGCCCTGGCTGTCCCCTAGGTGTCCCTGGGGGTGCCCTGGGTATCCCTGGGGTACCCTGGCTGTTTCCTAGGTGTCCCTGGGGGTGCCCTGCCTGTCCCCTAGGTGTCCCTGGGGGTGCCCTGGCTGTGCCATCGGTGTCCCTGAGGGTGCCCTGGGTGTCCCTGGGGTGGCCCTGGCTGTCCCCTAGGTGTCCCTGGGGGTGCCCTGGGTATCCCTAGGGTGCCCTGGCTGTGCCCTCAGTGTCTCTGGGGGTGCCCTAGGTGTCCATGGGGGTGCCCTGGGTGTCCCTGTGGTTCCCTGGCTGTCCCGTACGTATCCCTGGGGTTCCCTGGAGGTCCCCTAGGTGTCCCTGGGGGTGCCCTGATTGTCCCTGGGCTGCCCTGGCTGTCCCCTACGTGTCCCTGGGGGTGCCCAGGGTGTCCCTGGGGTACCCTGGCTGTCCCCTAGGTGTCCCTGTGGGTGCCCTGGCTGTCCCCTAGGTGTCCCTGGGGTGCCCTGGCTGTCCGTGGGGTGCCCTGGCTGTCCCCTTCGTGTCTTGGGGGTGCCCTGGCTGTCCCTAGGGTGCCCTGGCTGACCCCTAGGTGTCCCTGGGGGTGCCCTGTGGGTCCCTGGGGTGCCCTGTTGTCCCTGGGCGTGCCCTGGCTGTCCTCTAGGTGTCCCTGGGGGTCCCCTTGGTGTCCCTGGGGGTGCCCTGGCTGTCCGCTAGGTGTCGCTGGGGGTGCCCTGGGTGTCCCTGGGGGTGCACAGGGTGTCACTGGGGTCCCCTGGCCACCCGTACGTGTCCCTAGGGGTGCCCTGAAGGTCCCCTAGGTGTCCCTGGGGGTGCCCTGGCTGTCCCTGGGGTGCCCTGGCTGTCCCCTAGGTGTCCCTGGGGGTGCCCTGGCTGTCCCCTAGGTGTCCCTGGGGGTGTCCTGGATGTCCCTGGGGGGGCCCTGGCTGTCCCTGGGGGTGCCCTGGCTGTCCCCTACGTGGCCCTGGGGGTGCCCTGGCTGTCCCCTAGGTGTCCCTGGGGGTGCCCTGGCTGTCCCTGGGGGAGCCCTGGCTGTCTCTGGGGGTGCCCTGGCTGTCCCCTAGGTGTCACTGGGGGTGCCCTTGCTTTCCCCTCGGTGTCCCTGGGGGTGCCCTGCCTGTCCCCTAGGTGTCTCTGGGGGTGCCCTGCCTGTCCCCTAGGTGTCCCTGGGGTGCCCTCGCTGTCCCTGGGTTCCCTGGCTGTCCCCTAGGTGTCCCTGGAGGTGCCCTGGGTGTCCCTGGGGGTTCCCTGGCAATCCCCTAGGTGTGCCTGGGGGTGCCCTGGGTGTCCCTGGAGTGCCCGTGCTGTCCCCTAAATGTCCCTGGGGGTGCCCTGGCTGTCCCCTAGGTGTCCCTGGGGGTGCCCTCGCTGTCCCTGGAGTGCCCTGGCTGTCCCCTACATGTCCCTAGGGGTGCCCTGGCTGTCCCCTAGGTGTCCCTGGGGGTGTCCTGCCTTCCCATAGGTGTCCCTGGGGGTGCCCTGGCTTTCCCCTCGGTGTCCCTGGGGGTGCCCTGCCTGTCTCCTAGGTGTCCCTGTGGGTGCCCTGCGTGTCCCTGGGGTGCCTTGCCTGTCCCCTAGGTGTCCCTGGGGGTTGCCCTAGGTGGTCCCCTGGGGGTGCCCTGGCAGTCCCTCGGGTTCCCTGGCTGTCCCCTAGGTGTCACTGGGGGTGCCCTGGTGTCCCTGGGGTGCCCTGGCTGTCCCCAAGGTGTCCCTGTGGGTGCCCAGAGTGTCCCTGGGAGTGCCCTGCCTGTCCCCTAGGTGTCCCTGGGGGTGCCCTGGGTGTCCCTGGGGTGCCCTGGCTGTCCCCTAGGTGTCCCTGGGGGTGCCCTGTGGGTCCCTGGGGTGCCTTGGAGGTGTCCTGGTGTCCCTGGGGGTGCCCTGGCTGTCCCTAGGTGTCCCTGGGGGTGCCCTGGCTGTCCCTGGAGTGCCCTGGCTGTCCCCTCGGTGTCCCTGGGTGGGCCCTGGCTGTCCCCTACGTGTCCCTGGGGTACCCTGGGTGTCCCTGGGCTGCCCTGGCTGTCCTTGGGGTGCCCTGCCTGTCCCCTAGGTGTCCCTGGGCTGCCCTGGCTGTCCTTGGGGTGCCCTGGCTGTCCCCTTCGTGTCTTGGGGGTGCCCTGGCTGTCCCTAGGGTGCCCTGGCTGACCCCTAGGGTGTCCCTGGGGGTGCCCTGGGTGTCCCTGGGGTGCCCTGGCTGTCCCCTTGGTGTCCCTGCGGGTGCCCTGTGGGTCCCTGGGGTGCCTGGTGTCCCTGGGGGTGCCCTGGCTGTCTCCTAGGTGTCCCTGGGGGTGCCCTGGCTGTCCCTGGAGTGCCCTGGCTGTCCCCTAGGTGTCCCTGGGGGGGTCCTGGCTGTCCTCTAGGTGTCCCTGGGGGTGCCCTTCCTGTCCCCTAGGTGTCCCTGGGGCGGACCTGGCTGTCCTCTAGGTGTCCCTGGGGTGCCTTGGCTGTCCTCTAGGTGTCCCTGGGGTGCCCCTGGGTGTCCCTGGCGTGCCCTGGCTGTCTCCTAGGTGTCCCTGGGGGTGCCCTGGCTGTCCTCTAGGTGTCCCTGGGGTGCCCTGGGTGTCCCTGGCGTGCCCTGGCTGTCTCCTAGCTGTCCCTGGGGGTGCCCTGGCTGTCCTCTAGGTGTCCCTGGGGTGCCCTGGGTGTCCCTGGCGTGCCCTGGCTGTCTCCTAGGTGTCCCTGGGGGTGCCCTGGCTGTCCTCTAGGTGTCCCTGGGGGTCCCCTTGGTGTCCCTGGGGTGCCCTGGCTGTCCCCTAGGTGTCGCTGGGGGTGCCCTGGGTGTCCCTGGGGGTGTACAGGGTGTCACTGGGGTCCCCTGGCCACCCGTACGTGTCCCTAGGGGTGCCCTGAAGGTCCCCTAGGTGTCCCTGGGGCTGCCCTGGGTGTCCCTGGGGTGCCCTGGCTGTCCCCTAGGTGTCCCTGGGGGTGTCCTGGATGTCCCTGGGGGGGCCCTGGCTGTCCCTGGGGTGCCCTGGCTGTCCCCTAGGTGGCCCTGGGGGTGCCCTGGCTGTCCCCTAGGTGTCCCTGGGGGTGCCCTGGCTGTCCCTGGGGGAGCCCTGGCTGTCTCTGGGGGTGCTCTGGCTGTCCCCTAGGTGTCACTGGGGGTGCCCTGGCTGTCCCCTAGGTGTCCCTGGGGGGGTCCTGGCTGTCCCCTAGGTGTCCCTGGGGGTGCCCTTCCTGTCCCCTAGGTGTCCCTGGGGGGGTCCTGGTTGTCCTCTAGGTGTCCCTGGGGTGCCCTGGCTGTCCCTGGCGTGCCCTGGCTGTCTCCTAGGTGTCCCTGGGGGTGCCCTGGCTGTCCTCTAGGTGTCCCTGGGGTGCCCTGGGTGTCCCTGGCGTGCCCTGGCTGTCTCCTAGGTGTCCCTGGGGGTGCCCTGGCTGTCCTCTAGGTGTCCTTGGGGTGCCCTGGGTGTCCCTGGCGTGCCCTGGCTGTCTCCTAGGTGTCCCTGGGGGTGCCCTGGCTGTCCTCTAGGTGTCCCTGGGGGTCCCCTTGGTGTCCCTGGGGGTGCCCTGGCTGTCCCTAGGTGTCGCTGGGGGTGCCCTGGGTGTCCCTGGGGGTGCACAGGGTGTCACTGGGGTCCCCTGGCCACCCGTACGTGTCCCTAGGGGTGCCCTGAAGGTCCCCTAGGTGTCCCTGGGGCTGCCCTGGGTGTCCCTGGGGTGCCCTGGCTGTCCCCTAGGTGTTCCTGGGGGTGTCCTGGATGTCCCTGGGGGGGCCCTGGCTGTCCCTGGGGGTGCCCTGGCTGTCCCCTAGGTGGCCCTGGGGGTGCCCTCGCTGTCCCCTAGGTGTCCCTGGGGGTGCCCTGGCTGTCCCTGGGGGAGCCCTGGCTGTCTCTGGGGGTGCCCTGGCTGTCCCCTAGGTGTCACTGGGGGTGCCCTGGCTTTCCCCTCGGTGTCCCTGGGGGTGCCCTGCCTGTCCCCTAGGTGTCCCTGGGGGTGCCCTGCCTGTCCCCTAGGTGTCCCTGGGGGTGCCCTCTCTGTCCCTGGGGTTCCCTGGCTGACCCCTAGGTGTCCCTGGGGGTGCCCTGGGTGTCCCTGGGGTGCCCTGGCTGTCCCCTTGGTGTCCCTGCGGGTGCCCTGTGGGTCCCTGGGGTGCCCTGGTGTCCCTGGGGGTGCCCTGGCTGTCTCCTAGGTGTCCCTGGGGTGCCCTGGCTGTCCCTGGAGTGCCCTGGGCTGTCTCCTAGGTGTCCCTGGGGGGGTCCTGGCTGTCCCCTAGGTGTCCCTGGGGGTGCCCTTCCTGTCCCCTAGGTGTCCCTGGGGGGGTCCTGGCTGTCCTCTAGGTGTCCCTGGGGTGCCCTGGGTGTCCCTGGCGTGCCCTGGCTGTCTCCTAGGTGTCCCTGTGGGTGCCCTCCCTGTACCTCGGGATGCCCTGGCTGTCCCCTAGGTGTCCCTGGGGGTGCCCTGAGTGTCCTGGGGTGCCCTGGCTGTCCCCTAGGTGTCCCTGGGGGGGCCCTGGCTGTCCCTAGGTGTCCCTGGGGGTGCCCTGGCTGTCCCTGGGGTGCCCTGGCTGTCCCCTAGGTGTCCCTGGGGGTGCCCTGGCTGTCCTCTAGGTGTCCCTGGGGGTCCCCTTGGTGTCCCTGGGGGTGCCCAGGCTGTCCCCTAGGTGTCGCTGGGGGTGCCCTGGGTGTCCCTGGGGGTGCACAGGGTGTCACTGGGGTCCCCTGGCCACCCGTACGTGTCCCTTGGGGTGCCCTGAAGGTCCCCTAGGTGTCCCTGGGGCTGCCCTGGGTGTCCCTGGGGTGCCCTGGCTGTCCCTAGGTGTCCCTGGGGCTGTCCTGGATGTCCCTGGGGGGGCCCTGGCTGTCCCTGGGGGTGCCCTGGCTGTCCCCTACGTGGCCCTGGGGTGCCCTGGCTGTCCCCTAGGTGTCCCTGGGGGTGCCCTGGCTGTCCCTGGGGGAGCCCTGGCTGTCTCTGGGGGTGCCCTGGCTGTCCCCTAGGTGTCCCCTGGGGGTGCCCTGGCTGTCCCTGGGGGAGCCCTGGCTGTCTCTGGGGGTGCCCTGGCTGTCCCCTAGGTGTCACTGGGGGTGCCCTGGCTTTCCCCTCGGTGTCCCTGGGGGTGCCCTGCCTGTCCCCTAGGTGTCCCTGGGGGTGCCCTGCCTGTCCCCTAGGTGTCCCTGGGGGTGCCCTCGCTGTCCCTGGGGTTCCCTGGCTGACCCCTAGGTGTCCCTGGGGGTGCCCTGGGTGTCCCTGGGGTGCCCTGGCTGTCCCCTTGCTGTCCCTGCGGGTGCCCTGGGTGTCCCTGGAGTGCCCATGCTGTCCCCAAAATGTCCCTGGGGGTGCCCTGGCTGTCCCCTAGGTGTCCCTGGGGGTGCCCTGCCTGTCCCCTAGGTGTCCCTGGGGGTGCCCTGCCTGTCCCCTAGGTGTCCCTGGGGGTGCCCTCGCTGTCCCTGGGGTTCCCTGGCTGTCCCCTAGGTGTCCCTGGGGGTGCCCTGGGTGTCCCTGGAGTGCCCATGCTGTCCCCTAAATGTCCCTGGGGGTGCCCTGGCTGTCCCCTAGGTGTCCCTGGGGGTGCCCTGGCTGTCTTTAGGGTTCCCTGGCTGTCTTTAGGGTGTCCCTGGGGGTGCCCTGCGTGTCCCTGGGGTGCCCTGCCTGTCCCCTAGGTGTCCCTGGGGTGCCCTAGGTGTCCCTGGGGGTGCCCTGGCTGTCCCTAGGGTGCCCTGGCTGTCCCCTAGGTGTCCCTGGGGGTGCCCTGGGTGTCCCTTGGGTGCCCTGGCTGTCCCCTAGGTGTCCCTGGGGGTGCCCTGGGTGTCCCTGGGGGTGCACAGGGTGTCACTGGGGTCCCCTGGCTACCCGTACGTGTCCCTAGGGGTGCCCTGAAAATCCCCTAGGTGTCCCTGGCAGTCCCCTAGGTGGCCCTGGGGGTGCCCTGGCTGTCCCCTAGGTGTCCCTGGGAGTGCCCTGGCTGTCCCTGGGGGAGCCCTGGCTGTCCCCTAGGTGTCTCTGGGGGTGCCCTGGCTGTCCCTGGGGGAGCCCTGGCTGTCTCTGGGGGTGCCCTGGCTGTCCCCTCGGTGTCCCTGGGGGTGCCCTGGGTGTCCCTGGGGGTGTCCTGGCAATCCCCTAGGTGTCCCTGGGGGTGCCCTGGGTGTCCCTGGAGTGCCCGTGCTGTCCCCTAAATGTCCCTGGGGGTGCCCTGGCTGTCCCCTAGGTGTCCCTGAGGGTGCCCTGCCTGTCCCCTAGGTGTCCCTGGGGGTGCCCTGGCTGTCCCTAGGGTGCCCTGGCTGTCCCCTAGGTGTCCCTGGGGGTGCCCTGGGTGTCCCTGGGGTGCCCTGCCTGTCCCCTAGGTGTCCCTGGGGGTTCCCTGGCTGTCCCTAGGGTTCCCTGGCTGTCCCCTAGGTGTCCCTGGGGGTGCCCTGGGTGTCCCTTGGGTGCCCTGGCTGTCCCCTTTGTGTCCCTGGGGGTGCCCTGTGGGTCCCTGGGGTGCCCTGGAGGTGCCCTGGTGTCCCTGGGGGTGCCCTGGCTGTCCCCTTGGTGTCCCTGGGGGTGCCCTGGCTGTCCCTGGAGTGCCCTGGCTGTCCCCTCGGTGTCCCTGGGGGGGCCCTGGCTGTCCCCCAGTTGTCCCTGGGGGTGCCCTGGGCGTCCCTGGGGTGCCCTGGCTGTCCCCGGGGTGACCGGGAGGTCCCCTACGTGTCCCTGGAATGCCCTGGGTGTCCCTGGGCTGCCCTGGGGTGCCCTGGCTGTGCCCTAGGTGTCACTGGGGTGCCCTGGCTGTGCTCTAGGTGTCCCTGGGGTGCCCTGGGTGTCCGTGGCGTGCCCTGGTTGTCCCCTAGGTGTCCCTGAGGGTGCCCTGGCTGTCCCTGGGGTGCCCTGGCTGTCCCCTAGGTGTCCCTGCGGGTGCCCTGGCTGTCCCTGGCGTGCCCTGGCTGTCCCCTAGATGTCCCTGGAGGTCGCCTAGGTGTCCCTGGGGGTGCCCTCGCTGTCCCTGGGGTGCCCTGGCTGTCCCGTAGGTGTCCCTGGGGGTGCCCTGGCTGTCCCTGGAGTGCCCTGGCTGTCCCCTCGGTGTCCCTGGGGGGGCCCTGGCTGTCCCCTACGTGTCCCTGGGGTACCCTGGGTGTCCCTGGGCTGCCCTGGCTGTCCTTGGGGTGCCCTGCCTGTCCCCTAGGTGTCCCTGGGCTGCCCTGGCTGTCCTTGGGGTGCCCTGGCTGTCCCCTTCGTGTCTTGGGGGTGCCCTGGCTGTCCCTAGGGTGCCCTGGCTGACCCCTAGGTGTCCCTGGGGGTGCCCTGGGTGTCCCTGGGGTGCCCTGGCTGTCCCCTTGGTGTCCCTGCGGGTGCCCTGTGGGTCCCTGGGGTGCCCTGGTGTCCCTGGGGGTGCCCTGGCTGTCTCCTAGGTGTCCCTGGGGGTGCCCTGGCTGTCCTCTAGGTGTCCCTGGGGTGCCCTGGGTGTCCCTGGCGTGCCCTGGCTGTCTCCTAGGTGTCCCTGGGGGTGCCCTGGCTGTCCTCTAGGTGTCCCTGGGGGTCCCCTTGGTGTCCCTGGGGGTGCCCTGGCTGTCCCCTAGGTGTCGCTGGGGGTGCCCTGGGTGTCCCTGGGGGTGTACAGGGTGTCACTGGGGTCCCCTGGCCACCCGTACGTGTCCCTAGGGGTGCCCTGAAGGTCCCCTAGGTGTCCCTGGGGCTGCCCTGGGTGTCCCTGGGGTGCCCTGGCTGTCCCCTAGGTGTCCCTGGGGGTGTCCTGGATGTCCCTGGGGGGGCCCTGGCTGTCCCTGGGGGTGCCCTGGCTGTCCCCTAGGTGGCCCTGGGGGTGCCCTGGCTGTCCCCTAGGTGTCCCTGGGGGTCACCTGGCTGTCCCTGGGGGAGCCCTGGCTGTCTCTGGGGGTGCCCTGGCTGTCCCCTAGGTGTCACTGGGTGCCCTGGCTGTCCCCTAGGTGTCCCTGGGGGGGTCCTGGCTGTCCCCTAGGTGTCCCTGGGGGTGCCCTTCCTGTCCCCTAGGTGTCCCTGGGGGGGTCCTGGCTGTCCTCTAGGTGTCCCTGGGGTGCCCTGGCTGTCCCTGGCGTGCCCTGGCTGTCTCCTAGGTGTCCCTGGGGGTGCCCTGGCTGTCCTCTAGGTGTCCCTGGGGTGCCCTGGGTGTCCCTGGCGTGCCCTGGCTGTCTCCTAGGTGTCCCTGGGGGTGCCCTGGCTGTCCTCTAGGTGTCCCTGGGGGTCCCCTTGGTGTCCCTGGGGGTGCCCTGGCTGTCCCCTAGGTGTCGCTGGGGGTGCCCTGGGTGTCCCTGGGGGTGCACAGGGTGTCACTGGGGTCCCCTGGCCACCCGTACGTGTCCCTAGGGGTGCCCTGAAGGTCCCCTAGGTGTCCCTGGGGCTGCCCTGGGTGTCCCTGGGGTGCCCTGGCTGTCCCCTAGGTGTCCCTGGGGGTTTCCTGGATGTCCCTGGGGGGGCCCTGGCTGTCCCTGGGGGTGCCCTGGCTGTCCCCTAGGTGGCCCTGGGGGTGCCCTGGCTGTCCCCTAGGTGTCCCTGGGGGTGCCCTGGCTGTCCCTGGGGGAGCCCTGGCTGTCTCTGCGGGTGCCCTGGCTGTCCCCTAGGTGTCACTGGGGGTGCCCTGGCTTTCCCCTCGGTGTCCCTGGGGGTGCCCTGCCTGTCCCCTAGGTGTCCCTGGGGGTGCCCTGCCTGTCCCCTAGGTGTCCCTGGGGGTGCCCTCTCTGTCCCTGGGGTTCCCTGGCTGACCCCTAGGTGTCCCTGGGGGTGCCCTGGCTGTCCCCTTGGTGTCCCTGCGGGTGCCCTGTGGGTCCCTGGGGTGCCATGGTGTCCCTGGGGGTGCCCTGGCTGTCTCCTAGGTGTCCCTGGGGGTGCCCTGGCTGTCTCTGGAGTGCCCTGGCTGTCCCCTAGGTGTCCCTGGGGGGGTCCTGGCTGTCCCCTAGGTGTCCCTTGGGGTGCCCTTCCTGTCCCCTAGGTGTCCCTGGGGGGGTCCTGGCTGTCCTCTAGTTGTCCCTGGGGTGCCCTGGCTGTCCCTGGCGTGCCCTGGCTGTCTCCTAGGTGTCCCTGGGGGTGCCCTTGCTGTCCTCTAGGTGTCCCTGGGGTGCCCTGGGTGTCCCTGGCGTGCCCTGGCTGTCTCCTAGGTGTCCCTGGGGGTGCCCTGGCTGTCCTCTAGGTGTCCCTGGGGTGCCCTGGGTGTCCCTGGCGTGCCCTGGCTGTCTCCTAGGTGTCCCTGTGGGTGCCCTCCCTGTACCTCGGGATGCCCTGGCTGTCCCCTAGGTGTCCCTGGGGGTGCCCTGAGTGTCCCTGGGGTGCCCTGGCTGTCCCCTAGGTGTCCCTGGGGGGGCCCTGGCTGTCCCCTAGGTGTCCCTGGGGGTGCCCTGGCTGTCCCTGGGGTGCCCTGGCTGTCCCCTAGGTGTCCCTGGGGGTGCCCTGGCTGTCCTCTAGGTGTCCCTGGGGGTCCCCTTGGTGTCCCTGGGGGTGCCCTGGCTGTCCCCTAGGTGTCGCTGGGGGTGCCCTGGGTGTCCCTGGGGGTGCACAGGGTGTCACTGGGGTCCCCTGGCCACCCGTACGTGTCCCTAGGGGTGCCCTGAAGGTCCCCTAGGTGTCCCTGGGGCTGCCCTGGGTGTCCCTGGGGTGCCCTGGCTGTCCCCTAGGTGTCCCTGGGGCTGTCCTGGATGTCCCTGGGGGGGCCCTGGCTGTCCCTGGGGGTGCCCTGGCTGTCCCCTACGTGGCCCTGGGGGTGCCCTGGCTGTCCCCTAGGTGTCCCTGGGGGTGCCCTGGCTGTCCCTGGGGGAGCCCTGGCTGTCTCTGGGGGTGCCCTGGCTGTCCCCTAGGTGTCCCTGGGGGTGCCCTGGCTGTCCCTGGGGGAGCCCTGGCTGTCTCTGGGGGTGCCCTGGCTGTCCCCTAGGTGTCACTGGGGGTGCCCTGGCTTTCCCCTCGGTGTCCCTGGGGGTGCCCTGCCTGTCCCCTAGGTGTCCCTGGGGGTGCCCTCGCTGTCCCTGGGGTTCCCTGGCTGACCCCTAGGTGTCCCTGGGGGTGCCCTGGGTGTCCCTGGGGTGCCCTGGCTGTCCCCTTGGTGTCCCTGCGGGTGCCCTGGGTGTCCCTGGAGTGCCCATGCTGTCCCCTAAATGTCCCTGGGGGTGCCCTGGCTGTCCCCTAGGTGTCCCTGGGGGTGCCCTGCCTGTCCCCTGGGTGTCCCTGGGGGTGCCCTGCCTGTCCCCTAGGTGTCCCTGGGGGTGCCCTCGCTGTCCCTGGGGTTCCCTGGCTGTCCCCTAGGTGTCCCTGGAGGTGCCCTGGGTGTCCCTGGGGGTGCCCTGGCAATCCCCTAGGTGTCCCTGGGGGTGCCCTGGGTGTCCCTGGAGTGCCCATGCTGTCCCCTAAATGTCCCTGGGGGTGCCCTGGCTGTCCCCTAGGTGTCCCTGGGGGTGCCCTGGCTGTCTTTAGGGTTCCCTGGCTGTCCCCTCGGTGTCCCTGGGGGTGCCCTGCGTGTCCCTGGGGTGCCCTGCCTGTCCCCTAGGTGTCCCTGGGGTGCCCTAGGTGTCCCTGGGGGTGCCCTGGCTGTCCCTAGGGTGCCCTGGCTGTCCCCTAGGTGTCCCTGGGGGTGCCCTGGGTGTCCCTTGGGTGCCCTGGCTGTCCCCTAGGTGTCCCTGGGGGTGCCCTGCCTGTCCCCTAGGTGTCCCTGGGGGTGCCCTGGCTGCCCCTAGGGTGCCCTGGCTGTCCCCTAGGTGTCCCTGGGGGTGCCCTGGGTGTCCCTGGGGTGCCCTGCCTGTCCCCTAGGTGTCCCTGGGGGTGCCCTAGGTGTCCCTGGGGGTTCCCTGGCTGTCCCTAGGGTGCCCTGGCTGTCCCCTAGGTGTCCCTGGGGGTGCCCTGGGTGTCCCTTGGGTGCCCTGGCTGTCCCCTTTGTGTCCCTGGGGGTGCCCTGTGGGTCCCTGGGGTGCCCTGGAGGTGCCCTGGTGTCCCTGGGGGTGCCCTGGCTGTCCCCTCGGTGTCCCTGGGGGTGCCCTGGCTGTCCCTGGAGTGCCCTGGCTGTCCCCTCGGTGTCCCTGGGGGGGCCCTGGCTGTTCCCAGTTGTCCCTGGGGGTGCCCTGGGCGTCCCTGGGGTGCCCTGGCTGTCCCCGGGGTGACCGGGAGGTCCCCTACGTGTCCCTGGGGTGCCCTGGGTGTCCCTGGGCTGCCCTGGGGTGCCCTGGCTGTTCCCTAGGTGTCACTGGGGTGCCCTGGCTGTCCTCTAGGTGTCCCTGGGGTGCCCTGGGTGTCCGTGGCGTGCGCTGGTTGTCCCCTAGGTGTCCCTGGGGGTGCCCTGGCTGTCCCTGGGGTGCCCTGGCTGTCCCCTAGGTGTCCCTGCGGGTGCCCTGGCTGTCCCTGGTGTGCCCTGGCTGTCCCCTAGATGTCCCTGGAGGTCGCCTAGGTGTCCCTGGGGGTGCCCTCGCTGTCCCTGGGGTGCCCTGGCTGTCCCCTAGGTGTCCCTGGGGGTGCCCTGGCTGTCCCCTAGGTGTCCCTGCGGGGTCGCCCTTGGTGTCCCTGGGGGTGCCCTGGCTGTCCCCTAGGTGTCCCTGGGGGTGCCCTGGGTGTCCCTGGGCTGCCCTGGCTGTCCCCTAGGTGTCCCTGGGGGGTGCCCTAGTTGTCCCTGGGGTGCACAGGGTGTCACTGGGGTCCCCTGGCCATTCCCGTACGTGTCCCTAGGGGTGCCCTGAAGTTACCCTAGGTGTCCCTGGGGCTGCCCTGGGTGTCCCTGGGGTGCCCTGGCTGTCCCTTAGGTGTCCCTGGGGGTGCCCTGGATGTCCCTGGGTGGGCCCTCGCTGTCCCCTGGGGTGCCCTGGCTGTCCCCTAGGCGGCCCTGGGGGTGCCCTCGGTGTCCCTGGGGTGCCGTGGCTGTCCCCTAGGTGTCCCTGGAGGTGCCCTGGGTGTCCCTGGGGTTGCGCCGTGGCAGTCCCCTAGGTGTCCCTGGGGGTGCCCTGGCTGTCCCCTAGGTGTCCCTGGGGGTGCCTTGGGTGTCCCTGGGGGGGCCCTGGCTGTCCTCTAGGTGTCCTTGGGGGTGCCCTCCCTGTCCCTCGGGGTGCCCTGGCTGTCCCCTAGGTGTCCCTGGGGGTGCCCTCGCTGTCCCTGGGGTGCCCTGGCTGTCCCCAAGGTGTTCCTGGGGGTGCCCTGCCTGTCCTCTCGGTGTCCCTGGGGGTGCCATGGCTGTGCCCTCGGTGTCCCTGGGGGTGCCCTGGCTGTCCCTAGGGTGCCCTGGCTGTCCCCTAGGTGTTCCTGGGTGTGCCCTGGGTGTCCCTGGGCGTGCACAGGGTGTCCCTGGGGTTCCCTGGCTGTCCCCTAGGTGTCCCTGGGGGGGCCCTGGCTGTCCCCTAGGTGTCCCTGGGGGTGCCCTGGGTGTCCCTGGGGGTGCACAGGGTGTCCCTGGGGTTCCCTGGCTGTCCCCTAGGTGTCCCTGGGGGTGCCCTGGGTGTCCCTGGGGGGGCCCTGGCTGTCCCCTAGGTGTCCCTGGGGGTGCATTAGGTGTCCCTGGGGGTGCCCTGGGTGTGCATGGGGTGCCCTGGCTGTCCCCTAGGTGTCCCTGGGAGTGCCCAGGGTGTACCTGGGGTTCCCTGGCTCTCCCCTAGGTGTCCCTGGGGGGGCCCTGGTGTCCCTGGGTTGCCCTGGCTGTCCCCTAGGTGTCCCCTGCCTCGCTCGTATCCTCGACTCCGCCTCCGGCGCCATGGTGACTCCCCTCCCAGTCTGGACCCGTGTGGCCTCACCCCCTCCCCTGGGGCCATCCGACCCATCCCAGTATAGACCAGTAAGGCACCGAGTGGCCACCATGGACCCCCACACGCCTGCCAGTTCATCCCAGTTCATCCCAGTCCACTCTTCGTCCATCCCAGGTTTCTCTGGTCACCCTCCCAGTGCTCTCAGTCCATCCCAGTCCCGCAGGTGTTGGTGCTTGGGGCTTGATGAGCTGGTGCCTGTCCGCAACGTGGAGCGGCTCAAACGGGACCTCAGGGTGAGGGGGGGCGCGGATTTGGGGGGATCCTGGGGGTCCTGAGTTGTCGTGGAGGGGGTTTTTGGGTTGTGGGGGGTCTGGGGGGAGTCCTGGGGGCTGCTTTGGGTGCTTTGGGGGTATTCGGGAGGTATGGGCGGCCCATTTGAGGCATCAAAGAACCTGAGGAGGGTTTTGATAGCTCCTGGAGGTGGAGGCGGCCGTGGGGGTGAGCTGGCTATCCCAGGGGGTTCCTGGCTGTCCCTCGATGTCCCTGGGGTGCCCTGGCTGTCCCCTAGGTGTCCCTGGGGGGGCCCTGGCTGTCCCCCTAGGTGTCCCTGGGGGTGCCCTGCCTGTCCCTAGGGTGCCCTGGCTGTCCCCTACGTGTCCCTGGGGGTGCCCTGGCTGTCCCCTAGGTGTCCCTGGGGGTGCCCTGGCTTTCCCCTCGGTGTCCCTGGGGGTGCCCTGCCTGTCCCCTAGGTGTCCCTGGGGGTTCCCTGCGTGTCCCTGGGGTGCCCTGGCTGTCCCCTAGGTGTCCCTGGGGGTGCCCTGGAGGTCCCCTACGTGGCCCTGGGCGTGCCCTGCCTGTTCCCTAGGCGTCCCTGGGGGTGCCCTGGCTGTCCCCCTCGGTGTCCCTGGGGGGTGCCCTGCCTGTCCCCTAGGTGTCCCTGAGGGTGCCCTGGCTGTCCTCTAGGTGTCCCTGTGGGTGCCCTCCCTGTCCCTCGGGATGCCCTGGCTCTCCCCTAGGTGTCCCTGGGGTGCCCTGGCTGTCTCCTAGGTGTCCCTGGGGGGGCCATGGCTGTCCCCTAGGTGTCCCTGGGGGTGCCCTGGCTGTCCCTGGGGTGCCCTGGCTGTCCCCTGGGGTGCCCTGGCTCTCCCCTAGGTGTCCCTGGGGGTGCCCTGGCTGTCCCTGGGGTGCCCTGGCTGTCCCATAGATGTCCCTGGAGGTCCCCTAGGTGTCCCTGGGGGTGCCCAGAGTGTCCCTGCGAGTGCCCTGGCTGTCCCCTAGGGGTCTCTGGGGGTGCCCTGCCTGTCCCCTAGGTGTCCCTGGGGGTGTCCTGGGTGTCCCTGGGGGTGCCCTGGCTGTCTCCTAGGTGTCCCTGTGGGTGCCCTGGGTGTCCCTGGGGTGCCCTGGCTGTCCCCTAGGTGTCCCTGGGGGTTGCCTGTGGGTCCCTGGGGTGCCCTGGGGGTGCCCTGGTGTCCCTGGGGGTGCCCTGGCTGTCACCTAGGTGTCCCCTGGGGGTGCCCTGGGTGTCCCTGGGGGTGCCCTGGCTGTCCCGTCATTGTCCCTAAGGGTGCCCTGGGTGTCCCTGGTGTGCCCTGGCTGTCACCTAGGTGTCCCTGGGGGTGCCCTGGCTGTCCTCTAGGTGTCCCTGTGGGTGCCCTCCCTGTCCGTCGGGATGCCCTGGCTGTCCCCTAGGTGTCCCTGGGGGTGGCCTGGGTGTCCCTGGGGTGCCCTTGCTGTCCCCTAGGTGTCCCTGGGGGGGCCCTGGCTGTCCCCTAGGTGTCCCTGAGGTGCCCTGGATGTCCCTGGGGTGCCCTGCCTGTCCCCTAGGTGTCCCTGGGGGTGCCCTGGCTGTCCCTGGGGTGCCCTGGCTGTCCCCTAGATGTCCCTGGAGGTCCCCTAGGTGTCCCCTGGGGGTGCCCAGAGTGTCCCTGCGTGTGCCCCGGCTGTCCCCTAGGGGTCTCTGGGGGTGCCCTGCCTGTCCCCTAGGTGTCCTGGGGGTGTCCTGGGTGTCCCTGGGGGTGCCCTGGCTGTCCCCTAGGTGTCCCTGGCTGTGCCCTGGGTGTCCCTGGGGTGCCCTGGCTGTCCCCTAGGTGTCCCTGGGGGTGCCCTGTGGGTCCCTGGGGTGCCCTGGGGGTGCCCTGGTGTCCCTGGGGGTGCCCTGGCTGTCCCCTAGGTGTCCTTGGGGGTGCCCTGGGTGTCCCTGGGATGCTTTGGCTGTCCCCTAGGTGGCCCTGGGGGTGCCCTCGCTGTCCCTGGGGGTGCCCTGGCTTTCCCCGAGGTGTCCCTGGGGGTGCCCTGGTGTCCCTGGGGGTGCCCTGGCTGTCCCCTTGGTGTCCCTGGGGGTGCCCAGGGTGTCCCTGGGGGTGCCCTTGCTGTCCCCTAGGTTTCCCTGGGGGTGCCCTGGCTGTCCCTGGGGTGCTCTGGATGTCCCCTTGGTGTCCCTGGGGTGCCCTGGCTGTCCCCTTCGTGTCCCTGAGGGTGTCCTGGATGTCCCTAGGGTGCCCTGGCTGTGCCCTAGGTGTCCCTGGGGGTGCCCTGGCTGTCACCTAGGTGTCCCTGGGGGTGCGCTGGTGTCCCTCGGGGTGCCCTGGCTGTCCCCTAGGTGTCCCTGGGGGTGCCCTGGCTGTCCCTGGAGTGCCCTGGCTGTCCCCTAGGTGTCCCTGGGCGTGCCCTGGCTGTCCCTTAGGTGTCCCTGGGGGTGCCCTGGCTGTCCCCTAGGTGTCTCTGGGGGCGCCCTGGCTGTCCCTAGAGTGCCCTATCTGTCCCCTAGGTGTCCCTGGGGCCGCCGTGGCTTTCCCTAGGGTGCTCTGCCTGTCCCCTAGGTGTCCCTGGGGGTGCCCCTGGCTGTGCCCTCGGTGTCCTTGGGGGTGCCTTGGCTGTCCCTAGGGTGCCCTGGCTGTGCCCTTGGTGTCCCTGGGGGTGCCCTGGCTGTCCCTAGGGTGTCCTGGCTGTCCCCTAGGTGTCCGTGGGGGTGTCCTGGCAGTGCCTGGAATGCCCTGGCAGTCCCCTAGGTGTCCCTGGGGGTGCCCTGGCTGTCTCCTAGGTGTCCCTGGGAGTGCCCTGCCTGTCCCCCTAGGTGTCCCTGGGGGTGCCCTGGCTGTCCCTAGGGTGCCCTTGCTGTGCCTTAGGTGTCCCTGGGGGTGCGCTGGCTGTCCCCTAGGTGTCCCTGGGGGTGCCCTGGGTGTGCCTGGGGTGTCCTGGCTGTCCCCTAGGTGTCCCTGGGGGTGCCCAGGGTGTCCCTGGGGATGCCCTGGCTGTCCCCTAGGTGTCCCTGGGGGTGCCCTGGGTGTCCCTGGGGGTGCCCTGGCTGTCCCCCTAGGTGTCCCTGGGGGTGCCCAGGGTGTCCCCGGGGATGCCTTGGAGGTCCCCTAGGTGTCCCTGGGGTGCACTGGCTGTCCCCTCGGTGTCCCTGGGGGTGCCCAGGGTGTCCCTGGGGTGCCCTCGCTGTCCCCTACGTGTCCCTGGGGGTGCCCTGGCTGTCCCCTAGGTGTCCCTGGGGGTACCCTGGCTGTCCTTGGGGTGCTCTGGCTGTCCCCTTGGTGTCCCTGGGGGTGCCCTGCCTGTCCCCTAGGTGTCCCTGGGGGTGCCCTGGCTGTCCCTCGGGTGCCCTGGCTGTCCCCTAGGTGTCCCCTGGGGGTGCCCTGGGTGTCCCTGGGCTGCCCTGGGTGTCCCCATGCTGTCCCTGTGGGTGCCCAGTGTGTCCCTGGGAGTGCCCTGGCTGTGCCCTCGGTGTCCCTGGGGGTGCCCTGGGTGTCCCTGGGGTGCCCTGGCTGTCCCCTAGGGGTCTCTGGGGGTGCCCTGCCGGTCCCTTAGGTGTCCCTGGGGGTGCCCTGCCTGTCCCTTAGGTGTCCCTGGGGGTGCCCTGGCTGTCCCTTAGGTGTCCCTGGGGGTGCCCTGGCTGTGCCCTCGGTGTCTCTGGGGGTGCCCTCGGTGTCCCTGGGGGTGCCCTGGCTGTCCCTAGGGTGCCATGGCTGTCCCTAGGGTACCCTGGCTGTCCCCTCGGTGTCCCTGGGGGTGCCCTGGTTGTCCCTGGGGTGCCCTGGCTGTCCCCTAGGTGTCCCTGGGGGGGCCCTGGGTGTCCCTGGGCTGCCCTGGCTGTCCCTGGGGTGCCCGGGAGGTCCCCTACGTGTCCCTGGTGTGCCCTGGCTGTCCCGTCAGTGTCCCTGAGGGTGCCCTGGGTGTCCCTGGCGTGCCCTGGCTGTCTCCTATGTGTCCCTGGGGGTGCCCTGGCTGTCCTCTAGGTGTCCCTGGGGTGCCCTGGGTGTCCCTGGCGTGCCCTGGCTGTCCTCTAGGTGTCCCTGTGGGTGCCCTCCCTGTCCCTCGGGATGCCCTGGCTGTCCTCTAGGTGTCCCTGGGGGTGACCTGGGTGTCCCTGGGGCGCCCTGGCTGTCCCCTAGGTGTCCCTGGGGGGGCCCTGGCTGTCCCCTAGGTGTCCCTGAGGGTGCCCTGGCTGTCCCTGGGGTGCCCTGGCTGTCCCCTAGGTGTCCCTGGGGGTGCCCTGGCTGTCCCTGGGGTGCCCTGGCTGTCCCCTAGATGTCCCTGGAGGTCCCCTAGGTGTCCCTGGGGGTGCCCTGGGTGTCCCTGGGGTGCCCTGGCTGTCCCCTAGGTGTCCCTGGGGGTGCCCTGTGGGTCCCTGGGGTGCACTGGGGGTGCCCTGGTGTCCCTGGGGGTGCCCAGGCTGTCCCCTAGGTGTCCCTGGGGGGGCCCTGGGTGTCCCTGGGGTGCCCTGGCTGTCTCTGGGGTGCCCGGGAGGTCCCCTAGGTGTCCCTTGGGTGCCCTGGCTGTCCCGTCAGTGTCCCTGAGTGTGCCCCGGGTGTCCCTGGCGTGCCCTGGCTGTCTCCAAGGTGTCCCTGGGGGTGCCCTGGCTGTCCTCTAGGTCTCCCTGTGGGTGCCCTCCCTGTCCCTCGGGATGCCCTGGCTGTCCCCTAGGTGTCCCTGGGGGTGACCTGGGTGTCCCTGGGGTGCCATGGCTGTCCCCTAGGTGTCCCTGGGGTGGCCCTGGCTGTCCCCTAGGTGTCCCTGAGGGTGCCCTGGATGTCCCTGGGGTGCCCTGGCTGTCCCCTAGGTGTCCCTGGGGGTGCCCTGGCTGTCCCTGGGGTGCCCTGGCTGTCCCCTAGATGTCCCTGGAGGTCCCCTAGGTGTCCCTGGGGGACCCCAGAGTGTCCCTGCGAGTGCCCTGGCTGTCCCCTAGGGGTCTCTGGGGGTGCCCTGCCTGTCCCCTAGGTGTCCCTGGGGGTGTCCTGGGTGTCCCTGGGGGTGCCCTGGCTGTCCCCTAGGTGTCCCTGGGGGTGCCCTGGGTGTCCCTGGGGTGCCCTGGCTGTCCCTAGGTGGCCCTGGGGGTGCCCTCGCTGTCCCTGGGGTGCTCTGGCTTTCCCCTAGGTGTCCCTGGGGGTCCCCTTGGTGTCCCTGGGGGTGCCCAGGGTGTCCCTGGAGGTGCCCTTGCTGTCCCCTAGGTGTCCCTGGGGGTGCCCTGGCTGTCCCTGGGGTGCTCTGGATGTCCCCTTGGTGTCCCTGGGGTGCCCTGGCTGTCCCCTTGGTGTCCCTGAGGGTGTACTGGCTGTCTCCTAGGTGTCCCTGGGAGTGCCCTGACTGTTCCCTAGGTGTCCCTGGGGGTGCCCTGGCTGTCCCTAGGGTGCCCTTGCGGCGCCCTCGGTGTCCCTGGCGGTGCGCTTGCTGTCCCCTAGGTGTCCCTGGGGGTGCCCTGGGTGTGCCTGGGGTGCCCTGGCTGTCCCCTAGGTGTCCCTGGGGGTGCCCTCGCTGTCCCTGGGGTGCTCTGGCTTTCCCCTAGGTGTCCCTGGGGGTCCCCTTGGTGTCCCTGGGGGTGCCCAGGGTGTCCCTGGAGGTGCCCTTGCTGTCCCCTTGGTGTCCCTGGGGGTGCCCTGGCTGTCCCTGGGGTGCTCTGGATGTCCCCTTGGTGTCCCTGGGGGTGCCCTGGCTGTCCCTGGGGTGCTCTGGATGTCCCCTTGGTGTCCCTGGGGGTGCCCTGGGTGTCCCCGGGGATGCCCTGGCTGTAACCTAGGTGTCCCTGGGGGTGCCCTGGGTGTCCCCGGGGGTGCCCTGGCTGTGCCCTCGGTGTCCCTGGCGGTGCCCTGGCTGTCCCTAGGGTGCCCTGGCTGTGCCCTTGGTGTCCCTGGGGGTGCCCTGGCTGTCCCCTAGGTGTCCCTGGTGGTGCCCTGGGTGTCCCTGGGCTGCCCTGGCTGTCCCCAAGGTGTCCCTGTGGGTGCCCAGAGTGTCCCTGGGAGTGCCCTGGCTGTGCCCTCGATGTCCCTGGGGGTGCCCTGGGTGTCCCTGGGGTGCCCTGGCTGACCCCAAGGTGTCCCTTGGGGTGCCCAGAGTGTCCCTGGGATGTCCCTGGCTGTCCCCTAGGGGTCTCTGGGGGTGCCCTGGCTGTCCCGTCTGTGTCCCTGGGGGTGCCCTGCCTGTCCCCTAGGTGTCCCTGGGGGTGCCCTGCCTGTCCCTTAGGTGTCCCTGGGGGTGCCTTGGCTGTCCCTAGGGTGCCCTGGCTGTGCCTTCGGTGTCTCTGGGGGTGCCCTGGGTGTCCCTGGGGTGCCCTGGCTGACCCCAAGGTGTCCCTTGGGGTGCCCAGAGTGTCCCTGGGATGTCCCTGGCTGTCCCCTAGGGGTCTCTGGGGGTGCCCTGGCTGTCCCGTCTGTGTCCTTGGGGGTGCCCTGCCTGTCCCCTAGGTGTCCCTGGGGGTGCCCTGCCTGTCCCTTAGGTGTCCCTGGGGGTGCCCTGGCTGTGCCCTCGGTGTCCCTGGGGGTGCCCTGGGTGTCCCTGGGGTGCCCTGGCTTTCCCCTAGGTGTCCCTGGGGGTGCCCAGGCTGTCCCCTAGGTGTCCCTGGGGGGGCCCTGGGTGTCCCTCGGGTGCCCTGGCTGTCCCTGAGGTGCCCGGGAGGTCCCCTACGTGTCCCTGGCTTGCCCTGGCTGTCTCCTAGGTGTCCCTGGGGGTGCCCTAGCTGTCCTCTAGGTGTCCCTGGGGTGCCCTGGGTGTCCCTGGCGTGCCCTGGCTGTCTCCTAGGTGTCCCTGGGGATGCCCTGGCTGTCCCCTAGGTGTCCCTGGGGGTGCCCTGGGTGTCCCTGGGGGCGCCCTGGCTGTCCCTGGAGTGCCCTGGCTGTCCCCTTGGTGTCCCTGGGGGGGCCCTGGCTGTCCCCTAGGTTTCCTTGGGGGTGCCCTGCCTGGCCCCTAGGTGTTCCTGGGGATGCCCTGGCTGTCCCCTAGGTGTCCCTGGAGGTGTCCTGGGTGTCCCTGGGGGTGCCCTGGCTGTCCCCTAGGTGTCCCTGGGGGTGACCTGGGTGTCCCTGGAGTGCCCTGGCTGTCCCCTAGGTGTCCCTGGGGGGGCTCTGGCTGTCCCCAAGGTGTCCCTTGAAGTGCCCTGCCTGTCCCCTAGGTGTCCCTGGGGGTGCCCTGGCTGTCCTCTAGGTGTTCCTGGGGGTGCCCTGGGTGTCCCTCGGATGCCCTTGCAGTCTCCTAGGTGTCCCTGGGGGTGCCCTGGGTGTCCCTGGGGGGGCCCCTGGCTGTCCCCTATGTGTCCCTAGGGGTGCCCTGGCTGTGCCCTCGGTGTCCCTGAGGGTGCCCTGGCTGTCCCTAGGGTGCCCTGGCTGTGCCCTTGGTGTCCCTGGGGGTGCCCTGGCTGTCCCTCGGGTGCCCTGGCTGTCCCCTAGGTGTCCCTGGGGGTGCCCTGGGTGTCCCTGGGCTGCCCTGGCTGTCCCCAAGGTGTCCCTGTGGGTGCCCAGAGTGTCCCTGGGAGTGCCCTGGCTGTGCCCTCGGTGTCCCTGGGGGTGCCCTGGGTGTCCCTGGGGTGCCCTGGGTGACCCCAAGGTGTCCCTTGGGGTGCCCAGAGTGTCCCTGGGATGTCCCTGGCTGTCCCTAGAGGTCTCTGGGGGTGCCCTGGCTGTCCCGTCAGTGTCCCTGGGGGTGCCCTGCCCTGTCCCTTAGGTGTCCCTGGGCGTGCCCTGGCTGTCCCTAGGGTGCCATGGCTGTCCCTAGGGTACCCTGGCTGTCCCCTCGGTGTCCCTGGGGGTGCCCTGGCTGACCCCAAGGTGTCCCTTGGGGTGCCCATAGTGTCCCTGGGATGTCCCTGGCTGTCCTCTAGGGGTCTCTGGGGGTGACCTGGGTGTCCCTGGGGTGCCCTGGCTGTCCCCTAGGTGTCCCTGGGGGGGCCCTGGCTGTACCCTAGGTGTCCCTGAGGGTGCCCTGGCTGTCCCTGGGGTGCCCTGGCTGTCCCCTAGGTGTCCCTGGGGGTGCCCTGGCTGTCTCCTAGGTGTCCCTGGGAGTGCCCTGACTGTTCCCTAGGTGTCCCTGGGGGTGCCCTGGCTGTCCCTAGGGTGCCCTTGCGGCGCCCTCGGTGTCCCTGGGGGTGCGCTTGCTGTCCCCTAGGTGTCCCTGGGGGTGCCCTGGGTGTGCCTGGGGTGCCCTGGCTGTCCCCTAGGTGTCCCTGGGGGTGCCCTCGCTGTCCCTGGGGTGCTCTGGCTTTCCCCTAGGTGTCCCTGGGGGTCCCCTTGGTGTCCCTGGGGGTGCCCTGGCTGTAACCTAGGTGTCCCTGGGGGTGCCCTGGGTGTCCCCGGGGGTGCCCTGGCTGTGCCCTCGGTGTCCCTGGCGGTGCCCTGGCTGTCCCTAGGGTGCCCTGGCTGTGCCCTTGGTGTCCCTGGGGGTGCCCTGGCTGTCCCTAGGGTGTCCTGGCTGTCCCCTAGGTGTCCCTGGGGATGTCCTGGCAGTCTCTGGAGTGCCCTGGCTGTCCCCTAGCTGTCCCTGGGGGTGCCCTGGCTGTCCCCTAGGTGTCCCTGGTGGTGCCCTGGGTGTCCCTGGGCTGCCCTGGCTGTCCCCAAGGTGTCCCTGTGGGTGCCCAGAGTGTCCCTGGGAGTGCCCTGGCTGTGCCCTCGATGTCCCTGGGGGTGCCCTGGGTGTCCCTGGGGTGCCCTGGCTGACCCCAAGGTGTCCCTTGGGGTGCCCAGAGTGTCCCTGGGATGTCCCTGGCTGTCCCCTAGGGGTCTCTGGGGGTGCCCTGGCTGTCCCGTCTGTGTCCCTGGGGGTGCCCTGCCTGTCCCCTAGGTGTCCCTGGGGGTGCCCTGCCTGTCCCTTAGGTGTCCCTGGGGGTGCCTTGGCTGTCCCTAGGGTGCCCTGGCTGTGCCTTCGGTGTCTCTGGGGGTGCCCTGGGTGTCCCTGGGGTGCCCTGGCTGACCCCAAGGTGTCCCTTGGGGTGCCCAGAGTGTCCCTGGGATGTCCCTGGCTGTCCCCTAGGGGTCTCTGGGGGTGCCCTGGCTGTCCCGTCTGTGTCCTTGGGGGTGCCCTGCCTGTCCCCTAGGTGTCCCTGGGGGTGCCCTGCCTGTCCCTTAGGTGTCCCTGGGGGTGCCCTGGCTGTCCCTAGGGTACCCTGGCTGTCCCCTCGGTGTCCCTGGGGGTGCCCTGGGTGTCCCTGGGGTACCCTGGCTTTCCCCTAGGTGTCCCTGGGGGTGCCCAGGCTGTCCCCTAGGTGTCCCTGGGGGGGCCCTGGGTGTCCCTCGGGTGCCCTGGCTGTCCCTGAGGTGCCCGGGAGGTCCCCTACGTGTCCCTGGGGTGCCCTGGCTGTCCCGTCAGTGTCCCTGAGGGTGCCCTGGGTGTCCCTGGCTTGCCCTGGCTGTCTCCTAGGTGTCCCTGGGGGTGCCCTGGCTGTCCTCTAGGTGTCCCTGGGGTGCCCTGGGTGTCCCTGGCGTGCCCTGGCTGTCTCCTAGGTGTCCCTGGGGATGCCCTGGCTGTCCCCTAGGTGTCCCTGGGGGTGCCCTGGGTGTCCCTGGGGGCGCCCTGGCTGTCCCTGGAGTGCCCTGGCTGTCCCCTTGGTGTCCCTCGGGGGGCCCTGGCTGTCCCCTAGGTGTCCCTGGGGGTGCCCTGCCTGTCCCCTAGGGGTCCCTGGGGGTGCCCTGGCTGTCCTCTAGGTGTCCCTGGGGGTGCCCTGGGAGTCCCTGGGGATGCCCTGGCTGTCTCCTAGGTGTCCCTGGGGGTGCCCTGGGTGTCCCTGGGGGGGCCCTGGCTGTCCCCTAGATGTCCCTGGGGGTGCCCTGGGTGTCCCTGGGCTGCCCTGGCTGTCCCCAAGGTGTCCCTGTGGGTGCCCAGAGTGTCCCTGGGAGTGCCCTGGCTGTGCCCTCGGTGTCCCTGAGGGTGCCCTGGCTGTCCCTAGGGTGCCCTGGCTGTGCCCTTGGTGTCCCTGGGGGTGCCCTGGCTGTCCCTCGGGTGCCCTGGCTGTCCCCTAGGTGTCCCTGGGGGTGCCCTGGGTGTCCCTGGGCTGCCCTGGCTGTCCCCAAGGTGTCCCTGTGGGTGCCCAGAGTGTCCCTGGGAGTGCCCTGGCTGTGCCCTCGGTGTCCCTGGGGGTGCCCGGGGTGTCCCTGGGCTGCCCTGGCTGACCCCAAGGTGTCCCTTGGGGTGCCCAGAGTGTCCCTGGGAGGTCCCTGGCTGTCCCCTAGGGGTCTCTGGGGGTGCCCTGGCTGTCCCGTCTGTGTCCCTGGGGGTGCCCTGCCTGTCCCCTAGGTGTCCCTGGGGGTGCCCTGCCTGTCCTTTAGGTGTCCCTGGGGGTGCTCTTGCTGTCCCTAGGGTGCCCTGGCTGTGCCCTCGGTGTCTCTGGGGGTTCCCTTGGTGTCCCTGGGGTGCCCTGGCTGTCCCCTAGGTGTCCTTGGGGGTGCCCAGGCTGTCCCCTAGGTGTCCCTGGGGGTCCCTGGGTGTCCCTGGCGTGCCCTGGCTATCTCCTAGGTGTCCCTGGGGGTGCCCTGGCTGTCCTCTAGGTGTCCCTGTGGGTGCCCTCCCTGTCCCTCGGGATGCCCTGGCTGTCCACTAGGTGTCCCTGGGGTGGCCCTGGCTGTCCCCTAGGTGTCCCTGAGGGTGCCCTGGATGTCCCTGGGGTGCCCTGGCTGTCCCCTAGGTGTCCCTGGGGGTGCCCTGGCTGTCCGTGGGGTGCCCTGGCTGTCCCCTAGATGTCCCTGGAGGGGCCCTAGGTGTCCCTGGGGGTGCCCAGAGTGTCCCTGCGAGTGCCCTGGCTGTCCCCTAGGGGTCTCTGGGGGTGCCCTGCCTGTCCCCTAGGTGTCCCTGGCGGTGTCCTGGGTGTCCCTGGGGGTGCCCTGGCTGTCCCCTAGGTGTCCCTGGGGGTGCCCTGGGTGTCCCTGGGGTGCCCTGGCTGTCCCCTAGGTGGCCCTGGGGGTGCCCTCGCTGTCCCTGGGGTGCTCTGGCTTTCCCCGTCAGTGTCCCTGGGGGTCCCCTTGGTGTCCCTGGGGGTGCCCAGGGTGTCCCTGGAGGTGCCCTTGCTGTCCCCTAGGTGTCCCTGGGGGTGCCCTGGCTGTCCCTGGGGTGCTCTGGATGTCCCCTAGGTGTCCCTGCGGGGGGCCCTGGCTGTCCCCTAGGTGTCCCTGAGAGTGCCCTGGCTGTCCCTGGGGTGCCCTGGCTGTCCCCTAGGTCTCCCTGGGGGGGCCCTGGCTGTCCCCTAGGTTTCCTTGGGGGTGCCCTGCCTGGCCCCTAGGTGTTCCTGGGGATGCCCTGGCTGTCCCCTAGGTGTCCCTGGGGGAGTCCTGGGTGTCCCTGGGGGTGCCCTGGCTGTCCCCTAGGTGTCCCTGGGGGTGACTTGGGTGTCCCTGAAGTGCCCTGCCTGGCCCCTAGGTGTTCCTGGGGATGCCCTGGCTGTCCCCTAGGTGTCCCTGGGGGAGTCCTGGGTGTCCCTGGGGGTGCCCTGGCTGTCCCCTAGGTGTCCCTGGGGGTGACCTGGGTGTCCCTGGAGTGCCCTGGCTGTCCCCTAGGTGTCCCTGGGGGGGCCCTGGCTGTCCCCAAGGTGTCCCTTGAAGTGCCCTGCCTGTCCCCTAGGTGTCCCTGGGGGGGCCCTGGCTGTCCCCAAGGTGTCCCTTGAAGTGCCCTGCCTGTCCCCTAGGTGTCCCTGGGGGTGCCCTGGCTGTCCTCTAGGTGTTCCTGGGGGTGCCCTGGGTGTCCCTCGGATGCCCTGGCTGTCCCCTAGGTGTCCCTGGGGGTGCCCTGGGTGTCCCTGGGGGGGCCCTGGCTGTCCCCTATGTGTCCCTAGGGGTGCCCTGGCTGTGCCCTCGGTGTCCCTGAGGGTGCCCTGGCTGTCCCTCGGGTGCCCTGGCTGTCCCCTAGGTGTCCCTGGGGGTGCCCTGGGTGTCCCTGGGCTGCCCTGGCTGTCCCCAAGGTGTCCCTGTGGGTGCCCAGAGTGTCCCTGGGAGTGCCCTGGCTGTGCCCTCGATGTCCCTGGGGGTGCCCTGGGTGTCCCTGGGGTGCCCTGGCTGACCCCAAGGTGTCCCTTGGGGTGCCCAGAGTGTCCCTGGGATGTCCCTGGCTGTCCCCTAGGGGTCTCTGGGGGTGCCCTGCCTGTCCCTTAGGTGTCCCTGGGGGTGCCTTGGCTGTCCCTAGGGTGCCCTGGCTGTGCCTTCGGTGTCTCTGGGGGTGCCCTGGGTGTCCCTGGGGTGCCCTGGCTGACCCCAAGGTGTCCCTTGGGGTGCCCAGAGTGTCCCTGGGATGTCCCTGGCTGTCCCCTAGGGGTCTCTGGGGGTGCCCTGGCTGTCCCGTCTGTGTCCTTGGGGGTGCCCTGCCTGTCCCCTAGGTGTCCCTGGGGGTGCCCTGCCTGTCCCTTAGGTGTCCCTGGGGGTGCCCTGGCTGTCCCTAGGGTACCCTGGCTGTCCCCTCGGTGTCCCTGGGGGTGCCCTGGGTGTCCCTGGGGTGCCCTGGCTTTCCCCTAGGTGTCCCTGGGGGTGCCCAGGCTGTCCCCTAGGTGTCCCTGGGGGGGCCCTGGGTGTCCCTCGGGTGCCCTGGCTGTCCCTGAGGTGCCCGGGAGGTCCCCTACGTGTCCCTGGGGTGCCCTGGCTGTCCCGTCAGTGTCCCTGAGGGTGCCCTGGGTGTCCCTGGCTTGCCCTGGCTGTCTCCTAGGTGTTCCTGGGGGTGCCCTGGCTGTCCTCTAGGTGTCCCTGGGGTGCCCTGGGTGTCCCTGGCGTGCCCTGGCTGTCTCCTAGGTGTCCCTGGGGATGCCCTGGCTGTCCCCTAGGTGTCCCTGGGGGTGCCCTGGGTGTCCCTGGGGGCGCCCTGGCTGTCCCTGGAGTGCCCTGGCTGTCCCCTTGGTGTCCCTGGGGGGGCCCTGGCTGTCCCCTAGGTGTCCCTGGGGGTGGCCTGCCTGTCCCCTAGGGGTCCCTGGGGGTGCCCTGGCTGTCCTCTAGGTGTCCCTGGGGGTGCCCTGGGTGTCCCTGCGGATACCCTGGCTGTCTCCTAGGTGTCCCTGGGGGTGCCCTGGGTGTCCCTGGGGGGGCCCTGGCTGTCCCCTAGATGTCCCTGGGGGTGCCCTGGCTGTGCCCTCGGTGTCCCTGAGGGTGCCCTGGCTGTCCCTAGGGTGCCCTGGCTGTGCCCTTGGTGTCCCTGGGGGTGCCCTGGCTGTCCCTCGGGTGCCCTGGCTGTCCCCTAGGTGTCCCTGGGGGTGCCCTGGGTGTCCCTGGGCTGCCCTGGCTGTCCCCAAGGTGTCCCTGTGGGTGCCCTGGGTGTCCCTGGGCTGCCCTGGCTGACCCCAAGGTGTCCCTTGGGGTGCCCAGAGTGTCCCTGGGAGGTCCCTGGCTGTCCCCTAGGGGTCTCTGGGGGTGCCCTGGCTGTCCCGTCTGTGTCCCTGGGGGTGCCCTGCCTGTCCCCTAGGTGTCCCTGGGGGTGCCCTGCCTGTCCTTTAGGTGTCCCTGGGGGTGCTCTGGCTGTCCCTAGGGTGCCCTGGCTGTGCCCTCGGTGTCTCTGGGGGTTCCCTTGGTGTCCCTGGGGTGCCCTGGCTGTCCCCTAGGTGTCCTTGGGGGTGCCCAGGCTGTCCCCTAGGTGTCCCTGGGGGTCCCTGGGTGTCCCTGGGGTGCCCTGGCTGTCTCTGGGCTGCCCGGGAGGTCCCCTAGGTGTCCCTTGGGTGCCCTGGCTGTCCCGTCAGTGTCCCTGAGTGTGCCCTGGGTGTCCCTGGCGTGCCCTGGCTATCTCCTAGGTGTCCCTGGGGGTGCCCTGGCTGTCCTCTAGGTGTCCCTGTGGGTGCCCTCCCTGTCCCTCGGGATGCCCTGGCTGTCCACTAGGTGTCCCTGGGGTGGCCCTGGCTGTCCCCTAGGTGTCCCTGAGGGTGCCCTGGATGTCCCTGGGGTGCCCTGGCTGTCCCCTAGGTGTCCCTGGGGGTGCCCTGGCTGTCCCTGGGGTGCCCTGGCTGTCCCCTAGATGTCCCTGGAGGTGCCCTAGGTGTCCCTGGGGGTGCCCAGAGTGTCCCTGCGAGTGCCCTGGCTGTCCCCTAGGGGTCTCTGGGGGTGCCCTGCCTGTCCCCTAGGTGTCCCTGGCGGTGTCCTGGGTGTCCCTGGGGGTGCCCTGGCTGTCCCCTAGGTGTCCCTGGGGGTGCCCTGGGTGTCCCTGGGGTGCCCTGGCTGTCCCCTAGGTGGCCCTGGGGGTGCCCTCGCTGTCCCTGGGGTGCTCTGGCTTTCCCCGTCAGTGTCCCTGGGGGTCCCCTTGGTGTCCCTGGGGGTGCCCAGGGTGTCCCTGGAGGTGCCCTTGCTGTCCCCTAGGTGTCCCTGGGGGTGCCCTGGCTGTCCCTGGGGTGCTCTGGATGTCCCCTAGGTGTCCCTGCGGGGGGCCCTGGCTATCCCCTAGGTGTCCCTGAGAGTGCCCTGGCTGTCCCTGGGGTGCCCTGGCTGTCCCCTAGGTCTCCCTGGGGGGGCCCTGGCTGTCCCCTAGGTTTCCTTGGGGGTGCCCTGCCTGGCCCCTAGGTGTTCCTGGGGATGCCCTGGCTGTCCCCTAGGTGTCCCTGGGGGTGTCCTGGGTGTCCCTGGGGGTGCCCTGGCTGTCCCCTAGGTGTCCCTGGGGGTGACCTGGGTGTCCCTGGAGTGCCCTGGCTGTCCCCTAGGTGTCCCTGGGGGGGCCCTGGCTGTCCCCAAGGTGCCCCTTGAAGTGCCCTGCCTGTCCCCTAGGTGTCCCTGGGGGTGCCCTGGCTGTCCTCTAGGTGTTCCTGGGGGTGCCCTGGGTGTCCCTCGGATGCCCTTGCAGTCTCCTAGGTGTCCCTGGGGGTGCCCTGGGTGTCCCTGGGGGGGCCCTGGCTGTCCCCTATGTGTCCCTAGGGGTGCCCTGGCTGTGCCCTCGGTGTCCCTGAGGGTGCCCTGGCTGTCCCTAGGGTGCCCTGGCTGTGCCCTTGGTGTCCCTGGGGGTGCCCTGGCTGTCCCTCGGGTGCCCTGGCTGTCCCCTAGGTGTCCCTGGGGGTGCCCTGGGTGTCCCTGGGCTGCCCTGGCTGTCCCCAAGGTGTCCCTGTGGGTGCCCAGAGTGTCCCTGGGAGTGCCCTGGCTGTGCCCTCGGTGTCCCTGGGGGTGCCCTGGGTGTCCCTGGGGTGCCCTGGCTGACCCCAAGGTGTCCCTTGGGGTGCCCAGAGTGTCCCTGGGATGTCCCTGGCTGTCCCCTAGAGGTCTCTGGGGGTGCCCTGGCTGTCCCGTCTGTGTCCCTGGGGGTGCCCTGCCTGTCCCCTAGGTGTCCCTGGGGGTGCCCTGCCTGTCCCTTAGGTGTCCCTGGGCGTGCCCTGGCTGTCCCTAGGGTGCCCTGGCGGTGCCCTCGGTGTCTCTGGGGGTGCCCTGGGTGTCCCTGGGGTGCCCTGGCTGACCCCAAGGCGTCCCTTGGGGTGCCCAGAGTGTCCCTGGGATGTCCCTGGCTGTCCTCTAGGGGTCTCTGGGAGTGACCTGGGTGTCCCTGGGGGGGCCCTGGCTGTACCCTAGGTGTCCCTGAGGGTGCCTTGGCTGTCCCTGGGGTGCCCTTGCTGTCCCCTAGGTGTCCCTGGGGGTGCCCTGGCTGTCCCTGGGGTACCCTGGCTGTCCCCTAGATGTCCCTGGAGGTCCCCTAGGTGTCCCTGGGGGTGCCCAGAGTGTCCCTGCGAGTGCCCTGGCTGTCCCCTAGGGGTCTCTGGGGGTGCCCTGCCTGTCCCCTAGGTGTCCCTCGGGGTGTCCTGGGTGTCCCTGGGGGTGCCCTGGCTGTCCCCTAGGTGTCCCTGGGGGTGCCCTGGGTGTCCCTGGGGTGCCCGGGCTGTCCCCTAGGTGGCCCTGGGGGTGCCCTCGCTGTCCCTGGGGTGCCCTGGCTTTCCCCTAGGTGTCCCTGGGGGTCCCCTTGGTGTCCCTGGAGGTGCCCAGGGTGTCCCTGGAGGTGCCCTTGGTGTCCCCTAGGTGTCCCTAGGGGTGCCCTGGCTGTCCCTGGGGTGCTCTGTATGTCCCCTTGGTGTCCCTGGGGTGCCCTGGCTGTCCCCTTGGTGTCCCTGAGGGTGCCCTGGCTGTCCCTTAGGTGTCCCTGGGGGTGCCCTGCCTGTCCCCTAGGTGTCCCTGGGGTTGCCCTGCCTGTCCCTTAGGTGTCCCTGGGGGTGCCCTGGCTGTCCCTAGGGTACCCTGGCTGTCCCCTCGGTGTCCCTGGGGGTGCCCTGGGTGTCCCTGGGGTGCCCTGGCTGTCCCCTAGGTGTCCCTGGGGGTGCCCAGGCTGTCCCCTAGGTGTCCCTGGGGGTGCCCTGGGTGTCCCTGGGGTGCCCTGGCTGTCCCCTAGGTGTCCCTGGGGGTGCCCTGTGGGTCCCTGGGGTGCACTGGGGGTGCCCTGGTGTCCCTGGGGGTGCCCAGGCTGTCCCCTAGGTGTCCCTGGGGGGGCCCTGGGTGTCCCTGGGGTGCCCTGGCTGTCTCTGGGGTGCCCGGGAGGTCCCCTAGGTGTCCCTTGGGTGCCCTGGCTGTCCCGTCAGTGTCCCTGAGTGTGCCCTGGGTGTCCCTGGCGTGCCCTGGCTGTCTCCTAGGTGTCCCTGGGGGTGCCCTGGCTGTCCTCTAGGTGTCCCTGTGGGTGCCCTCCCTGTCCCTCGGGATGCCCTGGCTGTCCCCTAGGTGTCCCTGGGGGTGACCTGGGTGTCCCTGGGGTGCCCTGGCTGTCCCCTAGGTGTCCCTGGGGTGGCCCTGGCTGTCCCCTAGGTGTCCCTGAGGGTGCCCTGGATGTCCCTGGGGTGCCCTGGCTGTCCCCGAGGTGTCCCTGGGGGTGCCCTGGCTGTCCCTGGGGTGCCCTGGCTGTCCCCTAGATGTCCCTGGAGGTCCCCTAGATGTCCCTGGGGGAGCCCAGAGTGTCCCTGCGAGTGCCCTGGCTGTCCCCTAGGGGTCTCTGGGGGTGCCCTGCCTGTCCCCTAGGTGTCCCTGGGGGTGTCCTGGGTGTCCCTGGGGGTGCCCTGGCTGTCCCCTAGGTGTCCCTGGGGGTGCCCTGGGTGTCCCTGGGGTGCCCTGGCTGTCCCTAGGTGGCCCTGGGGGTGACCTCGCTGTCCCTGGGGTGCTCTGGCTTTCCCCTAGGTGTCCCTGGGGGTCCCCTTGGTGTCCCTGGGGGTGCCCAGGGTGTCCCTGGAGGTGCCCATGCTGTCCCCTAGGTGTCCCTGGGGGTGCCCTGGCTGTCCCTGGGGTGCTCTGGATGTCCCCTTGGTGTCCCTGGGGTGCCCTGGCTGTCCCCTTGGTGTCCCTGAGGGTGTACTGGCTGTCCCTAGGGTGCCCTGGCTGTGCCCTAGGTGTCCCTGGGGGTGCCCTGGGTGTCCCCGGGGATGCCCTGGCTGTAACCTAGGTGTCCCTGGGGGTGCCCTGGGTGTCCCCGGGGGTGCCCTGGCTGTGCCCTCGTTGTCCCTGGCGGTGCCCTGGCTGTCCCTTGGGTGCCCTGGCTGTGCCCTTGGTGTCCCTGGGGGTGCCCTGGCTGTCCCTAGGGTGTCCTGGCTGTCCCCTAGGTGTCCCTGGGGATGTCCTGGCAGTCCCTGGAGTGCCCTGGCTGTCCCCTAGGTGTCCCTGGGGGTGCCCTGGCTGTCTCCTAGGTGTCCCTGGGAGTGCCCTGACTGTTCCCTAGGTGTCCCTGGGGGTGCCCTGGCTGTCCCTAGGGTGCCCTTGCGGCGCCCTCGGTGTCCCTGGGATGTCCCTGGCTGTCCCCTAGGGGTCTCTGGGGGTGCCCTGGCTGTCCCGTCTGTGTCCTTGGGGGTGCCCTGCCTGTCCCCTAGGTGTCCCTGGGGGTGCCCTGCCTGTCCCTTAGGTGTCCCTGGGGGTGCCCTGGCTGTCCCTAGGGTACCCTGGCTGTCCCCTCGGTGTCCCTGGGGGTGCCCTGGGTGTCCCTGGGGTGCCCTGGCTTTCCCCTAGGTGTCCCTGGGGGTGCCCAGGCTGTCCCCTAGGTGTCCCTGGGGGGGCCCTGGGTGTCCCTCGGGTGCCCTGGCTGTCCCTGAGGTGCCCGGGAGGTCCCCTACGTGTCCCTGGGGTGCCCTGGCTGTCCCGTCAGTGTCCCTGAGGGTGCCCTGGGTGTCCCTGGCTTGCCCTGGCTGTCTCCTAGGTGTCCCTGGGGGTGCCCTGGCTGTCCTCTAGGTGTCCCTGGGGTGCCCTGGGTGTCCCTGGCGTGCCCTGGCTGTCTCCTAGGTGTCCCTGGGGATGCCCTGGCTGTCCCCTAGGTGTCCCTGGGGGTGCCCTGGGTGTCCCTGGGGGCGCCCTGGCTGTCCCTGGAGTGCCCTGGCTGTCCCCTTGGTGTCCCTGGGGGGGCCCTGGCTGTCCCCTAGGTGTCCCTGGGGGTGCCCTGCCTGTCCCCTAGGGGTCCCTGGGGGTGCCCTGGCTGTCCTCTAGGTGTCCCTGGGGGTGCCCTGGGTGTCCCTGGGGATGCCCTGGCTGTCTCCTAGGTGTCCCTGGGGGTGCCCTGGGTGTCCCTGGGGGGGCCCTGGCTGTCCCCTAGATGTCCCTGGGGGTGCCCTGGCTGTGCCCTCGGTGTCCCTGAGGGTGCCCTGGCTGTCCCTAGGGTGCCCTGGCTGTGCCCTTGGTGTCCCTGGGGGTGCCCTGGCTGTCCCTCGGGTGCCCTGGCTGTCCCCTAGGTGTCCCTGGGGGTGCCCTGGGTGTCCCTGGGCTGCCCTGGCTGTCCTCAAGGTGTCCCTGTGGGTGCCCAGAGTGTCCCTGGGAGTGCCCTGGCTGTGCCCTCGGTGTCCCTGGGGGTGCCCTGGGTGTCCCTGGGCTGCCCTGGCTGACCCCAAGGTGTCCCTTGGGGTGCCCAGAGTGTCCCTGGGAGGTCCCTGGCTGTCCCCTAGGGGTCTCTGGGGGTGCCCTGGCTGTCCCGTCTGTGTCCCTGGGGGTGCCCTGCCTGTCCCCTAGGTGTCCCTGGGGGTGCTCTGGCTGTCCCTAGGGTGCCCTGGCTGTGCCCTCGGTGTCTCTGGGGGTTCCCTTGGTGTCCCTGGGGTGCCCTGGCTGTCCCCTAGGTGTCCTTGGGGGTGCCCAGGCTGTCCCCTAGGTGTCCCTGGGGGTCCCTGGGTGTCCCTGGGGTGCCCTGGCTGTCTCTGGGCTGCCCGGGAGGTCCCCTAGGTGTCCCTTGGGTGCCCTGGCTGTCCCGTCAGTGTCCCTGAGTGTGCCCTGGGTGTCCCTGGCGTGCCCTGGCTATCTCCTAGGTGTCCCTGGGGGTGCCCTGGCTGTCCTCTAGGTGTCCCTGTGGGTGCCCTCCCTGTCCCTCGGGATGCCCTGGCTGTCCACTAGGTGTCCCTGGGGTGGCCCTGGCTGTCCCCTAGGTGTCCCTGAGGGTGCCCTGGATGTCCCTGGGGTGCCCTGGCTGTCCCCTAGGTGTCCCTGGGGGTGCCCTGGCTGTCCCTGGGGTGCCCTGGCTGTCCCCTAGATGTCCCTGGAGGTGCCCTAGGTGTCCCTGGGGGTGCCCAGAGTGTCCCTGCGAGTGCCCTGGCTGTCCCCTAGGGGTCTCTGGGGGTGCCCTGCCTGTCCCCTAGGTGTCCCTGGCGGTGTCCTGGGTGTCCCTGGGGGTGCCCTGGCTGTCCCCTAGGTGTCCCTGGGGGTGCCCTGGGTGTCCCTGGGGTGCCCTGGCTGTCCCCTAGGTGGCCCTGGGGGTGCCCTCGCTGTCCCTGGGGTGCTCTGGCTTTCCCCGTCAGTGTCCCTGGGGGTCCCCTTGGTGTCCCTGGGGGTGCCCAGGGTGTCCCTGGAGGTGCCCTTGCTGTCCCCTAGGTGTCCCTGGGGGTGCCCTGGCTGTCCCTGGGGTGCTCTGGATGTCCCCTAGGTGTCCCTGCGGGGGGCCCTGGCTGTCCCCTAGGTGTCCCTGAGAGTGCCCTGGCTGTCCCTGGGGTGCCCTGGCTGTCCCCTAGGTCTCCCTGGGGGGGCCCTGGCTGTCCCCTAGGTTTCCTTGGGGGTGCCCTGCCTGGCCCCTAGGTGTTCCTGGGGATGCCCTGGCTGTCCCCTAGGTGTCCCTGGGGGTGTCCTGGGTGTCCCTGGGGGTGCCCTGGCTGTCCCCTAGGTGTCCCTGGGGGTGACCTGGGTGTCCCTGGAGTGCCCTGGCTGTCCCCTAGGTGTCCCTGGGGGGGCCCTGGCTGTCCCCAAGGTGTCCCTTGAAGTGCCCTGCCTGTCCCCTAGGTGTCCCTGGGGGTGCCCTGGCTGTCCTCTAGGTGTTCCTGGGGGTGCCCTGGGTGTCCCTCGGATGCCCTTGCAGTCTCCTAGGTGTCCCTGGGGGTGCCCTGGGTGTCCCTGGGGGGGCCCTGGCTGTCCCCTATGTGTCCCTAGGGGTGCCCTGGCTGTGCCCTCGGTGTCCCTGAGGGTGCCCTGGCTGTCCCTAGGGTGCCCTGGCTGTGCCCTTGGTGTCCCTGGGGGTGCCCTGGCTGTCCCTCGGGTGCCCTGGCTGTCCCTTAGGTGTCCCTGGGGGTGCCCTGGGTGTCCCTGGGCTGCCCTGGCTGTCCCCAAGGTGTCCCTGTGGGTGCCCAGAGTGTCCCTGGGAGTGCCCTGGCTGTGCCCTCGGTGTCCCTGGGGGTGCCCTGGGTGTCCCTGGGGTGCCCTGGCTGACCCCAAGGTGTCCCTTGGGGTGCCCAGAGTGTCCCTGGGATGTCCCTGGCTGTCCCCTAGAGGTCTCTGGGGGTGCCCTGGCTGTCCCGTCTGTGTCCCTGGGGGTGCCCTGCCTGTCCCCTAGGTGTCCCTGGGGGTGCCCTGCCTGTCCCTTAGGTGTCCCTGGGCGTGCCCTGGCTGTCCCTAGGGTGCCCTGGCGGTGCCCTCGGTGTCTCTGGGGTTGCCCTGGGTGTCCCTGGGGTGCCCTGGCTGACCCCAAGGCGTCCCTTGGGGTGCCCAGAGTGTCCCTGGGATGTCCCTGGCTGTCCTCTAGGGGTCTCTGGGGGTGACCTGGGTGTCCCTGGGGGGGCCCTGGCTGTACCCTAGGTGTCCCTGAGGGTGCCCTGGCTGTCCCTGGGGTGCCCTTGCTGTCCCCTAGGTGTCCCTGGGGGTGCCCTGGCTGTCCCTGGGGTACCCTGGCTGTCCCCTAGATGTCCCTGGAGGTCCCCTAGGTGTCCCTGGGGGTGCCCAGAGTGTCCCTGCGAGTGCCCTGGCTGTCCCCTAGGGGTCTCTGGGGGTGCCCTGCCTGTCCCCTAGGTGTCCCTCGGGGTGTCCTGGGTGTCCCTGGGGGTGCCCTGGCTGTCCCCTAGGTGTCCCTGGGGGTGCCCTGGGTGTCCCTGGGGTGCCCGGGCTGTCCCCTAGGTGGCCCTTGGGGTGCCCTCGCTGTCCCTGGGGTGCCCTGGCTTTCCCCTAGGTGTCCCTGGGGGTCCCCTTGGTGTCCCTGGAGGTGCCCAGGGTGTCCCTGGAGGTGCCCTTGGTGTCCCCTAGGTGTCCCTAGGGGTGCCCTGGCTGTCCCTGGGGTGCTCTGTATGTCCCCTTGGTGTCCCTGGGGTGCCCTGGCTGTCCCCTTGGTGTCCCTGAGGGTGCCCTGGCTGTCCCTTAGGTGTCCCTGGGGGTGCCCTGCCTGTCCCCTAGGTGTCCCTGGGGTTGCCCTGCCTGTCCCTTAGGTGTCCCTGGGGGTGCCCTGGCTGTCCCTAGGGTACCCTGGCTGTCCCCTCGGTGTCCCTGGGGGTGCCCTGGGTGTCCCTGGGGTGCCCTGGCTGTCCCCTAGGTGTCCCTGGGGGTGCCCAGGCTGTTTCCTAGGTGTCCCTGGGGGTGCCCTGGGTGTCCCTGGGGTGCCCTGGCTGTCCCCTAGGTGTCCCTGGGGGTGCCCTGTGGGTCCCTGGGGTGCACTGGGGGTGCCCTGGTGTCCCTGGGGGTGCCCAGGCTGTCCCCTAGGTGTCCCTGGGGGGGCCCTGGGTGTCCCTGGGGTGCCCTGGCTGTCTCTGGGGTGCCCGGGAGGTCCCCTAGGTGTCCCTTGGGTGCCCTGGCTGTCCCGTCAGTGTCCCTGAGTGTGCCCTGGGTGTCCCTGGCGTGCCCTGGCTGTCTCCTAGGTGTCCCTGGGGGTGCCCTGGCTGTCCTCTAGGTGTCCCTGTGGGTGCCCTCCCTGTCCCTCGGGATGCCCTGGCTGTCCCCTAGGTGTCCCTGGGGGTGACCTGGGTGTCCCTGGGGTGCCCTGGCTGTCCCCTAGGTGTCCCTGGGGTGGCCCTGGCTGTCCCCTAGGTGTCCCTGAGGGTGCCCTGGATGTCCCTGGGGTGCCCTGGCTGTCCCCGAGGTGTCCCTGGGGGTGCCCTGGCTGTCCCTGGGGTGCCCTGGCTGTCCCCTAGATGTCCCTGGAGGTCCCCTAGATGTCCCTGGGGGAGCCCAGAGTGTCCCTGCGAGTGCCCTGGCTGTCCCCTAGGGGTCTCTGGGGGTGCCCTGCCTGTCCCCTAGGTGTCCCTGGGGGTGTCCTGGGTGTCCCTGGGGGTGCCCTGGCTGTCCCCTAGGTGTCCCTGGGGGTGCCCTGGGTGTCCCTGGGGTGCCCTGGCTGTCCCTAGGTGGCCCTGGGGGTGACCTCGCTGTCCCTGGGGTGCTCTGGCTTTCCCCTAGGTGTCCCTGGGGGTCCCCTTGGTGTCCCTGGGGGTGCCCAGGGTGTCCCTGGAGGTGCCCATGCTGTCCCCTAGGTGTCCCTGGGGGTGCCCTGGCTGTCCCTGGGGTGCTCTGGATGTCCCCTTGGTGTCCCTGGGGTGCCCTGGCTGTCCCCTTGGTGTCCCTGAGGGTGTACTGGCTGTCCCTAGGGTGCCCTGGCTGTGCCCTAGGTGTCCCTGGGGGTGCCCTGGGTGTCCCCGGGGATGCCCTGGCTGTAACCTAGGTGTCCCTGGGGGTGCCCTGGGTGTCCCCGGGGGTGCCCTGGCTGTGCCCTCGTTGTCCCTGGCGGTGCCCTGGCTGTCCCTTGGGTGCCCTGGCTGTGCCCTTGGTGTCCCTGGGGGTGCCCTGGCTGTCCCTAGGGTGTCCTGGCTGTCCTCTAGGTGTCCCTGGGGTGCCCTGGGTGTCCCTGGCGTGCCCTGGCTGTCTCCTAGGTGTCCCTGGGGATGCCCTGGCTGTCCCCTAGGTGTCCCTGGGGGTGCCCTGGGTGTCCCTGGGGGCGCCCTGGCTGTCCCTGGAGTGCCCTGGCTGTCCCCTTGGTGTCCCTGGGGGGGCCCTGGCTGTCCCCTAGGTGTCCCTGGGGGTGGCCTGCCTGTCCCCTAGGGGTCCCTGGGGGTGCCCTGGCTGTCCTCTAGGTGTCCCTGGGGGTGCCCTGGGTGTCCCTGCGGATGCCCTGGCTGTCTCCTAGGTGTCCCTGGGGGTGCCCTGGGTGTCCCTGGGGGGGCCCTGGCTGTCCCCTAGATGTCCCTGGGGGTGCCCTGGCTGTGCCCTCGGTGTCCCTGAGGGTGCCCTGGCTGTCCCTAGGGTGCCCTGGCTGTGCCCTTGGTGTCCCTGGGGGTGCCCTGGCTGTCCCTCGGGTGCCCTGGCTGTCCCCTAGGTGTCCCTGGGGGTGCCCTGGGTGTCCCTGGGCTGCCCTGGCTGTCCCCAAGGTGTCCCTGTGGGTGCCCTGGGTGTCCCTGGGCTGCCCTGGCTGACCCCAAGGTGTCCCTTGGGGTGCCCAGAGTGTCCCTGGGAGGTCCCTGGCTGTCCCCTAGGGGTCTCTGGGGGTGCCCTGGCTGTCCCGTCTGTGTCCCTGGGGGTGCCCTGCCTGTCCCCTAGGTGTCCCTGGGGGTGCCCTGCCTGTCCTTTAGGTGTCCCTGGGGGTGCTCTGGCTGTCCCTAGGGTGCCCTGGCTGTGCCCTCGGTGTCTCTGGGGGTTCCCTTGGTGTCCCTGGGGTGCCCTGGCTGTCCCCTAGTTGTCCTTGGGGGTGCCCAGGCTGTCCCCTAGGTGTCCCTGGGGGTCCCTGGGTGTCCCTGGGGTGCCCTGGCTGTCTCTGGGCTGCCCGGGAGGTCCCCTAGGTGTCCCTTGGGTGCCCTGGCTGTCCCGTCTGTGTCCCTGAGTGTGCCCTGGGTGTCCCTGGCGTGCCCTGGCTATCTCCTAGGTGTCCCTGGGGGTGCCCTGGCTGTCCTCTAGGTGTCCCTGTGGGTGCCCTCCCTGTCCCTCGGGATGCCCTGGCTGTCCACTAGGTGTCCCTGGGGTGGCCCTGGCTGTCCCCTAGGTGTCCCTGAGGGTGCCCTGGATGTCCCTGGGGTGCCCTGGCTGTCCCCTAGGTGTCCCTGGGGGTGCCCTGGCTGTCCCTGGGGTGCCCTGGCTGTCCCCTAGATGTCCCTGGAGGTGCCCTAGGTGTCCCTGGGGGTGCCCAGAGTGTCCCTGCGAGTGCCCTGGCTGTCCCCTAGGGGTCTCTGGGGGTGCCCTGCCTGTCCCCTAGGTGTCCCTGGCGGTGTCCTGGGTGTCCCTGGGGGTGCCCTGGCTGTCCCCTAGGTGTCCCTGGGGGTGCCCTGGGTGTCCCTGGGGTGCCCTGGCTGTCCCCTAGGTGGCCCTGGGGGTGCCCTCGCTGTCCCTGGGGTGCTCTGGCTTTCCCCGTCAGTGTCCCTGGGGGTCCCCTTGGTGTCCCTGGGGGTGCCCAGGGTGTCCCTGGAGGTGCCCTTGCTGTCCCCTAGGTGTCCCTGGGGGTGCCCTGGCTGTCCCTGGGGTGCTCTGGATGTCCCCTAGGTGTCCCTGCGGGGGGCCCTGGCTATCCCCTAGGTGTCCCTGAGAGTGCCCTGGCTGTCCCTGGGGTGCCCTGGCTGTCCCCTAGGTCTCCCTGGGGGGGCCCTGGCTGTCCCCTAGGTTTCCTTGGGGGTGCCCTGCCTGGCCCCTAGGTGTTCCTGGGGATGCCCTGGCTGTCCCCTAGGTGTCCCTGGGGGTGTCCTGGGTGTCCCTGGGGGTGCCCTGGCTGTCCCCTAGGTGTCCCTGGGGGTGACCTGGGTGTCCCTGGAGTGCCCTGGCTGTCCCCTAGGTGTCCCCTGGGGGGGGCCCTGGCTGTCCCCAAGGTGTCCCTTGAAGTGCCCTGCCTGTCCCCTAGGTGTCCCTGGGGGTGCCCTGGCTGTCCTCTAGGTGTTCCTGGGGGTGCCCTGGGTGTCCCTCGGATGCCCTTGCAGTCTCCTAGGTGTCCCTGGGGGTGCCCTGGGTGTCCCTGGGGGGGCCCTGGCTGTCCCCTATGTGTCCCTAGGGGTGCCCTGGCTGTGCCCTCGGTGTCCCTGAGGGTGCCCTGGCTGTCCCTAGGGTGCCCTGGCTGTGCCCTTGGTGTCCCTGGGGGTGCCCTGGCTGTCCCTCGGGTGCCCTGGCTGTCCCCTAGGTGTCCCTGGGGGTGCCCTGGGTGTCCCTGGGCTGCCCTGGCTGTCCCCAAGGTGTCCCTGTGGGTGCCCAGAGTGTCCCTGGGAGTGCCCTGGCTGTGCCCTCGGTGTCCCTGGGGGTGCCCTGGGTGTCCCTGGGGTGCCCTGGCTGACCCCAAGGTGTCCCTTGGGGTGCCCAGAGTGTCCCTGGGATGTCCCTGGCTGTCCCCTAGAGGTCTCTGGGGGTGCCCTGGCTGTCCCGTCTGTGTCCCTGGGGGTGCCCTGCCTGTCCCCTAGGTGTCCCTGGGGGTGCCCTGCCTGTCCCTTAGGTGTCCCTGGGCGTGCCCTGGCTGTCCCTAGGGTGCCCTGGCGGTGCCCTCGGTGTCTCTGGGGGTGCCCTGGGTGTCCCTGGGGTGCCCTGGCTGACCCCAAGGCGTCCCTTGGGGTGCCCAGAGTGTCCCTGGGATGTCCCTGGCTGTCCTCTAGGGGTCTCTGGGAGTGACCTGGGTGTCCCTGGGGGGGCCCTGGCTGTACCCTAGGTGTCCCTGAGGGTGCCCTGGCTGTCCCCTGGGGTGCCCTTGCTGTCCCCTAGGTGTCCCTGGGGGTGCCCTGGCTGTCCCTGGGGTACCCTGGCTGTCCCCTAGATGTCCCTGGAGGTCCCCTAGGTGTCCCTGGGGGTGCCCAGAGTGTCCCTGCGAGTGCCCTGGCTGTCCCCTAGGGGTCTCTGGGGGTGCCCTGCCTGTCCCCTAGGTGTCCCTCGGGGTGTCCTGGGTGTCCCTGGGGGTGCCCTGGCTGTCCCCTAGGTGTCCCTGGGGGTGCCCTGGGTGTCCCTGGGGTGCCCGGGCTGTCCCCTAGGTGGCCCTGGGGGTGCCCTCGCTGTCCCTGGGGTGCCCTGGCTTTCCCCTAGGTGTCCCTGGGGGTCCCCTTGGTGTCCCTGGAGGTGCCCAGGGTGTCCCTGGAGGTGCCCTTGGTGTCCCCTAGGTGTCCCTAGGGGTGCCCTGGCTGTCCCTGGGGTGCTCTGTATGTCCCCTTGGTGTCCCTGGGGTGCCCTGGCTGTCCCCTTGGTGTCCCTGAGGGTGCCCTGGCTGTCCCTTAGGTGTCCCTGGGGGTGCCCTGCCTGTCCCCTAGGTGTCCCTGGGGTTGCCCTGCCTGTCCCTTAGGTGTCCCTGGGGGTGCCCTGGCTGTCCCTAGGGTACCCTGGCTGTCCCCTCGGTGTCCCTGGGGGTGCCCTGGGTGTCCCTGGGGTGCCCTGGCTGTCCCCTAGGTGTCCCTGGGGGTGCCCAGGCTGTCCCCTAGGTGTCCCTGGGGGTGCCCTGGGTGTCCCTGGGGTGCCCTGGCTGTCCCCTAGGTGTCCCTGGGGGTGCCCTGTGGGTCCCTGGGGTGCACTGGGGGTGCCCTGGTGTCCCTGGGGGTGCCCAGGCTGTCCCCTAGGTGTCCCTGGGGGGGCCCTGGGTGTCCCTGGGGTGCCCTGGCTGTCTCTGGGGTGCCCGGGAGGTCCCCTAGGTGTCCCTTGGGTGCCCTGGCTGTCCCGTCAGTGTCCCTGAGTGTGCCCTGGGTGTCCCTGGCGTGCCCTGGCTGTCTCCTAGGTGTCCCTGGGGGTGCCCTGGCTGTCCTCTAGGTGTCCCTGTGGGTGCCCTCCCTGTCCCTCGGGATGCCCTGGCTGTCCCCTAGGTGTCCCTGGGGGTGACCTGGGTGTCCCTGGGGTGCCCTGGCTGTCCCCTAGGTGTCCCTGGGGTGGCCCTGGCTGTCCCCTAGGTGTCCCTGAGGGTGCCCTGGATGTCCCTGGGGTGCCCTGGCTGTCCCCGAGGTGTCCCTGGGGGTGCCCTGGCTGTCCCTGGGGTGCCCTGGCTGTCCCCTAGATGTCCCTGGAGGTCCCCTAGATGTCCCTGGGGGAGCCCAGAGTGTCCCTGCGAGTGCCCTGGCTGTCCCCTAGGGGTCTCTGGGGGTGCCCTGCCTGTCCCCTAGGTGTCCCTGGGGGTGTCCTGGGTGTCCCTGGGGGTGCCCTGGCTGTCCCCTAGGTGTCCCTGGGGGTGCCCTGGGTGTCCCTGGGGTGCCCTGGCTGTCCCTAGGTGGCCCTGGGGGTGACCTCGCTGTCCCTGGGGTGCTCTGGCTTTCCCCTAGGTGTCCCTGGGGGTCCCCTTGGTGTCCCTGGGGGTGCCCAGGGTGTCCCTGGAGGTGCCCATGCTGTCCCCTAGGTGTCCCTGGGGGTGCCCTGGCTGTCCCTGGGGTGCTCTGGATGTCCCCTTGGTGTCCCTGGGGTGCCCTGGCTGTCCCCTTGGTGTCCCTGAGGGTGTACTGGCTGTCCCTAGGGTGCCCTGGCTGTGCCCTAGGTGTCCCTGGGGGTGCCCTGGGTGTCCCCGGGGATGCCCTGGCTGTAACCTAGGTGTCCCTGGGGGTGCCCTGGGTGTCCCCGGGGGTGCCCTGGCTGTGCCCTCGTTGTCCCTGGCGGTGCCCTGGCTGTCCCTTGGGTGCCCTGGCTGTGCCCTTGGTGTCCCTGGGGGTGCCCTGGCTGTCCCTAGGGTGTCCTGGCTGTCCTCTAGGTGTCCCTGGGGTGCCTGGGTGTCCCTGGCGTGCCCTGGCTGTCTCCTAGGTGTCCCTGGGGATGCCCTGGCTGTCCCCTAGGTGTCCCTGGGGGGTGCCCTGGGTGTCCCTGGGGGCGCCCTGGCTGTCCCTGGAGTGCCCTGGCTGTCCCCTTGGTGTCCCTGGGGGGGCCCTGGCTGTCCCCTAGGTGTCCCTGGGGGTGGCCTGCCTGTCCCCTAGGGGTCCCTGGGGGTGCCCTGGCTGTCCTCTAGGTGTCCCTGGGGGTGCCCTGGGTGTCCCTGCGGATGCCCTGGCTGTCTCCTAGGTGTCCCTGGGGGTGCCCTGGGTGTCCCTGGGGGGGCCCTGGCTGTCCCCTAGATGTCCCTGGGGGTGCCCTGGCTGTGCCCTCGGTGTCCCTGAGGGTGCCCTGGCTGTCCCTAGGGTGCCCTGGCTGTGCCCTTGGTGTCCCTGGGGGTGCCCTGGCTGTCCCTCGGGTGCCCTGGCTGTCCCCTAGGTGTCCCTGGGGGTGCCCTGGGTGTCCCTGGGCTGCCCTGGCTGTCCCCAAGGTGTCCCTGTGGGTGCCCTGGGTGTCCCTGGGCTGCCCTGGCTGACCCCAAGGTGTCCCTTGGGGTGCCCAGAGTGTCCCTGGGAGGTCCCTGGCTGTCCCCTAGGGGTCTCTGGGGGTGCCCTGGCTGTCCCGTCTGTGTCCCTGGGGGTGCCCTGCCTGTCCCCTAGGTGTCCCTGGGGGTGCCCTGCCTGTCCTTTAGGTGTCCCTGGGGGTGCTCTGGCTGTCCCTAGGGTGCCCTGGCTGTGCCCTCGGTGTCTCTGGGGGTTCCCTTGGTGTCCCTGGGGTGCCCTGGCTGTCCCCCTAGGTGTCCTTGGGGGGTGCCCAGGCTGTCCCCTAGGTGTCCCTGGGGGTCCCTGGGTGTCCCTGGGGTGCCCTGGCTGTCTCTGGGCTGCCCGGGAGGTCCCCTAGGTGTCCCTTGGGTGCCCTGGCTGTCCCGTCAGTGTCCCTGAGTGTGCCCTGGGTGTCCCTGGCGTGCCCTGGCTATCTCCTAGGTGTCCCTGGGGGTGCCCTGGCTGTCCTCTAGGTGTCCCTGTGGGTGCCCTCCCTGTCCCTCGGGATGCCCTGGCTGTCCACTAGGTGTCCCTGGGGTGGCCCTGGCTGTCCCCTAGGTGTCCCTGAGGGTGCCCTGGATGTCCCTGGGGTGCCCTGGCTGTCCCCTAGGTGTCCCTGGGGGTGCCCTGGCTGTCCCTGGGGTGCCCTGGGCTGTCCCCTAGATGTCCCTGGAGGTGCCCTAGGTGTCCCTGGGGGTGCCCAGAGTGTCCCTGCGAGTGCCCTGGCTGTCCCCTAGGGGGTCTCTGGGGGTGCCCTGCCTGTCCCCTAGGTGTCCCTGGCGGTGTCCTGGGTGTCCCTGGGGGTGCCCTGGCTGTCCCCTAGGTGTCCCTGGGGGTGCCCTGGGTGTCCCTGGGGTGCCCTGGCTGTCCCCTAGGTGGCCCTGGGGGTGCCCTCGCTGTCCCTGGGGTGCTCTGGCTTTCCCCGTCAGTGTCCCTGGGGGTCCCCTTGGTGTCCCTGGGGGTGCCCAGGGTGTCCCTGGAGGTGCCCTTGCTGTCCCCTAGGTGTCCCTGGGGGTGCCCTGGCTGTCCCTGGGGTGCTCTGGATGTCCCCTAGGTGTCCCTGCGGGGGGCCCTGGCTGTCCCCTAGGTGTCCCTGAGAGTGCCCTGGCTGTCCCTGGGGTGCCCTGGCTGTCCCCTAGGTCTCCCTGGGGGGGCCCTGGCTGTCCCCTAGGTTTCCTTGGGGGTGCCCTGCCTGGCCCCTAGGTGTTCCTGGGGATGCCCTGGCTGTCCCCTAGGTGTCCCTGGGGGTGTCCTGGGTGTCCCCTGGGGGTGCCCTGGCTGTCCCCTAGGTGTCCCTGGGGGTGACCTGGGTGTCCCTGGAGTGCCCTGGCTGTCCCCTAGGTGTCCCTGGGGGGGCCCTGGCTGTCCCCAAGGTGTCCCTTGAAGTGCCCTGCCTGTCCCCTAGGTGTCCCTGGGGGTGCCCTGGCTGTCCTCTAGGTGTTCCTGGGGGTGCCCT
>NW_027094842.1:0-49557 GCF_029207755.1 Chamaea fasciata | reverse complement strand
GTGGCAGCTTGCATCTGGAAGAAATGCTGTTCTACTCATGATTGTAGGTGGTCAAGGCCAGGTGCCCGGCAGAGGGAGTTGGGCACAAATGATGGCCACTTTCCAGGGGTTAGTAAAGTCAGCTGCCCAGGTGTCTGATGTCAGTTTGTAGCAGGCCTTTGGCCCTCCATAAGAAGCCAGGCTTCCAGCTTGTTGCAGCATGCATCTGGAAGAAATGCTGTTCCGTTCGGGATTGTAGGTGGCCGAGGCCAGGTGCCCGGCAGAGGGAGTTGGGAAAAAGGATGGCCTGTTTCCAGGGGTAAGTAAAGTCAGCTGCCCAGGTGCCTGATGTCAGTTTGTAGGAGGCCTTTGGCCCTCCAAGGCAAGCAAGTCTTCCAGATTGTGGCAGCTTGCATCTGGAAGAAATCCTGTTCCATTCGGGATTGTAGGTGGCCGAGGCCAGGTGCCCGGCCGAGGGAGTTGGGCACAAATTATGGCCTGTTTCCAGGGGTAAGTAAAGTCAGCTGCCCAGGTGCCTGATGTCAGTTTGTAGGAGGCCTTTGGCCCTCCACGAGCAGCCAGGCTTCCAGCTTGTGGTAGCTTGCATCTGGAAGAAATCCTGTTCCGTTTGGGATCGTAGGTGGCCGAGGCCTGGTGCCCGGCTAAGGGAGTTGGGAACAAAGGATGGCCTGTTTCCAGGGGTAAGTAAAGTCCGCTGCCCAGGTGCCTGATGTCAGTTTGTAGGAGGCCTTTGGCCCTCCAAGGCAAGGAAGTCTTCCAGATTGTGGCAGCTTGCATCTGGAAGAAATCCTGTTCCATTCGGGATTGTAGGTGGCCGAGGCCAGGTGCCCGGCAGAGGGAGTGTGGCACAAATGATGGCCTGTTTCTAAGGGGAGGTAAAGTCATCTGCCCAGGTGCATGATGTCAGTTTGTAAGTGGCCTTTGGCCCTTCATGGGAAGCCAGGCTTCCAGCTTGTGGCAGCTTGCATCTGGAAGAAATCCTGTTCCGTTCGGGATTATAGGTGGCCGAGGCCAGGTGCCCGGCAGAGGGAGTTGGGCACAAAGGATGGCCTGTTTCCAGGGGTAAGTAAAGTCAGCTGCCCAGGTGCCTGATGTCAGTTTTCAGGTGGCTATTGTTCCTCCATGGGATGCCAGGCTTCCAGCTTGTGGCAGCTTGCATCTGGAAGAAATCCGGTTCCGTTTGGGATTGTAGGTGGCCGAGGCCTGGTGCCCGGCAGAGCGTGTTGGGCACAAATGATGGCCTGTTTCCAGGGCTAAGTAAAGTCAGCTGCCCAGGTGCCTGATGTCAGTTTGTAGGAGGCCTTTGGCCCTCCAAGGGAAGCTAGACTTCCAGTTTGTGGCAGCATGCATCTGGAAGAAATCTTGTTCCGTTCGGGATTGTAGGTGGCCGAGGCCAGGTGCCCGGCAGAGGGAGTTGGGCACAAAGGATGGCCTGTTTCAAGGGGTAAGTAAAGTTAGCTGCCCAGGTGCCTGATGTCAGTTTGTAGGAGGCCTTTGGCCTCCAAGGGAAGCTAGTCTTCCAGTTTGTGGCAGCTTGCATCTTGAAGAAATGCTGTTCTACTCATGATTGTAGGTGGCCGAGGCCAGGTGCCCGGCAGAGGGAGTTGTGCACAAAGGATGGCCTGCTTCCCGGGGTAAATAAAGTCACCTACTCAGGTGCCTGATTTCAGTTTGTAGGAGGCCTTTGGTCCTCCAAGTTAAGCCAGCCTTCCAGATTGTGGCAGCTTGCATCTGGAAGAAATCCTGTTCCGTTCAAGATTGTAGGTGGCCGAGGCCGGGTGCCTGGCCGTGGGAGTTGGGCACAAAGGATGGCCTGTTTCCAGGGGTAAGTAAAGTCACCTACCCAGATACCTGATGTCAGTTTGTAGGAGGCCTTTGGCCCTCCAAGGGAAGCTGGGCTTCCAGCTGGTGGCAGCTTGCATCTGGAAGAAATCCTGTTTCGTTCGGGATTGTAGGTGGCCGAGGCCGGGTGCCCGGCAGATGGAGTTGGGCACAAAGGATGGCCTATTTCCAGGGGTAAGTAAAGTAACCTGCCCAGGTGCCTGATGTCAGTTTGTAGGAGGCCTTTAAGCCTCCAATTATGCCAGCCTTCCAGCTGGTGGCAGGTTGCATCTGGAAGAAATCCTGTTCCGTTCAAGATTGTAGGTGGCCGAGGCCGGATGCCTGGCCGTGGGAGTTGGGCTCAAAGGATGGCCTGTTTCCAGGGGTAAGTAAAGTCAGCTGCCCAGGTGCCTGATGTCAGTTTGTAGGAGGCCTTTGGCCCTACAAGGGAAGCCGAGCTTCCAACATGTGGCAGCTTGCATCTGGAAGTAATCCTGTTCTGTTCGGGATTTTAGGTGGCCTAGATCGGGTGCCCAGCAGAGGGAGTTAGGCACAAAGGATGGCCTCTTTCCAGGGGTAAGTAAAGTCACCTGCCCACGTGCCTGATGTCAGTTTGTACGAGGCCTTTTGTCCTCCAAGGGATTCCAGTCTTCCTGCTTGTAGCAGCTTGCATCTGGAAGAAATCCTGTTCCGTTCGGGATTGAAGGTGACATATGCCGGGTGCCCGCCACACGGAGTTGGGCACCAAGGATGGCCCTTTTCCAGGGGTAAGTAAAGTCAGCTGCCCAGGTGCCTGATGTCAGTTTGAAGGGGCCTCTGGCCCTCCAAGGGAAGCCAGGCTTCCAGCTTGTGGCAGCTTGCATCTGGAAGAAATCCTTTTCCATTCGGGATTGTAGGTGGCCGATGCCGGGTTCCCGCCACACAATGTTGGGCACAAAGGATGGCCTTTTTCCAGGGCTAAGTAAAGTCAGCTGCCCAGATGCCTGATGTCAGTTTGTATGCGGCCTTTGGCCCTTCACGGGAAGCCAGGCTTCCAGCTTGTGGCAGCTTGCATCTGGAAGAAATCCTTTTCCGTTCGGGATTGTAGGTGGCCGAGGCCGGGTGCCCGGCAGAGCGAGTTGGGCAAAAAGGATGGCCTGCTTCCCGGGGTAAGTAAAGTCAGCTGCCCAGGTGCCTGATATCAGTTTGTAGGAGGCATTTGCCCCTCCAAGGGAAGCGAGTCTTCCAGCTTGGGCTTGTTTGCATCTGGAAGAAATCCAGATTCTTTCAGGATTGTAGGTGGCCGTAGCCAGGTTCCCGGAAGAGAGAGTGTGGCACAAAGGATGGCCTGTTTCCAGGGGTAAGTAAAGTCAGCTGCCTAGGTGCCCGATGTCAGTTTGTAGGAGGCCTTTGGCCCTCCAAGGGAAGCCAGCCTTCCAGTTTGTGGCAGCTTGCATCTGGAAGAAATCCTGTTGCGTTCGGGATTGTAGGTGGCCGAGGCCGGGTGCCTGGCCGAGGGAGTTGGGCACAAAAGATGGCTTGTTTCCAGGGGTTGGTTAAGTCTCCTGTCCACGTGCCTGATGTCAGTTCGTAGGAGGCCTTTGGCCCTCCAAGGGAAGCAAGCCTTCCAGCTTGTGGCAGCTTGAATCTGGAAGAAATCCTGTTCTGTTCAAGATTGTAGGTGGCCGAGGCCATGTGCTCGGCAAAGGGTGATGGGCACAAAGGATGGACTGATTCCAGGGGTAAGTAAAGTCACCTAACCAGATACCTGATGTCAGTTTGTAGGAGGCCTTTAGGCCTCCAAGGTAAGCTGGGCTTCCAGCTTGTGGCAGCTTGCATCTGGAAGAAATCCTGTTCCGTTCGGGATTGTAGGTAGCCGAGGCCGGGTGCCCGGCTAAGGGAGTTGGGCACAAAGGATGGCCTGTTTTCAGGGGTAAGTAAATTCACCTTCCCAGGTGCCTGATGTCAGTTTGTAGGAGGCCTATGGCCCTCCAAGGGTTTCCAGGCTTCCTGTTTGGAGCAGCTTGCATCTGGAAGAAATCCTGTTCCGTTCGGGATTGAATGTGTCATATGCCGAGTGCCCACCAGGTGGAGTTGCGCACAAAGGAGAACCGCTTTCCAGGGGTAAGTAACGTCACCTGCCCAGGTGCCTGGTGACAGTTTGTAGGAGGCCTTTGGCCCTCCATGGGAAGCCAGGCTTCCAGTTTGTGGCAGCTTGCATCTGGAAGAAATCCTGTTTCGTTCGGGAATGTAGGTAGACGAGGCGTGGTGCCGGGCAGAGGGAGTTGGGCACAAAGGCTGGCTTCGTTCCTGGGGTAAGTAAAGTCAGCTGCCCAGGTGCCTGATGTCAGTTTGTAGGAGGCCATTGGCCCTCCAAGGGATACCTGCCTTCCAGCTTGTGGCAGCTGGCATCTGGAAGAAATACTGTTCCGTTCTGGATTGTAGGTGGCCAAAGCGGGGTGCCCGCCACACGGAGTTGGGCACAAAGGATGGCTTATTTCCAGTAGGAAGTAAAGTCAGCTGGCCAGGTGCCTGATGTGTTTTAGTAGGTGGCCTTTGGCCCTCCAAGGGAAGCCAGCCATCCAGTTTGTGGCATCTTTAACCTCGAAGAAATCCTGTTTCGTTTGGAATTGTAGGTGCCCGTGGCCAAGTGCCCTCCACAGGGAGTAGGGTACAAAAGAATGGCGTGTTTCCAGGGGTTAGTGGAGTCACCTGCCCACGTGCCTGATGTCAAATTGTATTAGGACTTTGGCCCTCCAAGGGATTAAAGTCTTCCTGTTTAAAGCAGCCTGCATCTGGAAGGAATCCTGTTCCGTTCGGGATTGTAGGTGGCCGAGGCCGGGTGCCTGGCCGAGGGAGTTGGGCACAAAGGATTGCCTGTTTCCAAGGGTAAGTAAAGTCAGCAGCCCAGGTGCCTGATGTCAGTTTGTAGGAGGCCTTTGGCCCTCCACGGGAAGCCAGGCTTCCAGCTGGTGGCATCTGGCATCTGGAAGAAATCCTGTTCCGTTCGGGATTGTAGGTGGCCAAGGCCGGGTGCCCGCCACACAGAATTGAGCACAAAGGATCGCTTTATTCCAGGGGTAAGTAAAGTCAGCTGCCCAGGTGCCTGATGTCTGTTAATAGGAGGCCTTTGGCCCTCCAAGGGAAGCAGGCCATCCAGTTTGTGGCAGCTTTAACCTGGAAGAAATCCTGTTCCGTTTGGGATTGTAGGTGGCCGAGGCCGGGTGCCCCGCAGAGGGAGTTGGGCACAAAGGATGGCCTGTTTCCAGGGGTAAGTAAAGTCAGCTGCCCAGGTGCCCAATGTCAGTTTGTAGGAGGCCCTTCGCCCTCCAAGGGAAGCTGGACTTCCAACTTGTGGCAGCTTGCATCTGGAAGAATTCTGTTCCGTTCGGGATTGTAGGTGGCCGAGGCCGGGTGCCCGGCAGAGGGAGTTGGGCACAAAGGATGGCCCGTTTCCAGGGGTAAGTATACTCACCTGCCCAAGTGCCTGATGTCAGTTTGTAGGAGGCCTTTGGCCCTCCACGGGAAGCCAGGCTTCCAGCTTGTGGCAGCTTGCATCTGGAAGAAATCCTGTTCTGTTCAAGATTGTAGGTGGCTGAGGCCGGGTGCCGGGCAGAGGGAGTTGGGCACAAAGGATGGCCTGTTTCCAGGGGTTAGTAAAGTCAGCTGCCCAGGTGTCTGATGTCAGTTTGTAGCAGGCCTTTGGCCCTCCATGGGAAGCCTGGCTTCCAGCTTGTGGCAGCTTGCATCTGGAAGAAATGCTGATCCGTTCGGGATTGTAGGTGGCCGAGGCCAGGTGCCCGGCAGAGGGAGTTGGGAACAAAGGATGGCCTGTTTCCAGGGGTAAGTAAAGTTAGCTGCCCAGGTGCCTGGTGTCAGTTTGTAGGAGGCCTTTGGCCCGCCAAGGGAAGCTAGTCTTCCAGTTTGTGGCAGCTTGCATCTGGAAGAAATGCTGTTTTGCTCGGGAGGGTAGGTGGCCGAGGCCTGGTGCCTGGCAGAGGGAGTTGGGCACAAATGATGGACTGTTTCCAGGGGTAAGTAAAGTCAGCTGCCCAGGTGCCTGATGTCAGTTTGTAGCAGGCCTTTGGCCCTCCATGGGAAGCCAGGCTTCCAGCTTGTGGCAGCTTGCATCTGGAAGAAATCCTGTTCCGTTCGGGATTGTAGGTGGACGAGGCCAGGTGCCTGGCAGAGGAAATTGGGCATAAATGATGGCCTGTTTCCAGGGGTAAGTAAAGTCAGCTGCCCAGGTGCCTGATGTCAGTTTGTAAGAGGCCTTTGGCCCTCCAAGGGAAGCCAGGCTTCCAGCTTGTGGCAGCTTGCATCTGGAAGAAATCCTGTTCCGTTTGGGATTGTAGGTGGCCGAGGCCTGGTGCCCGGCAGAGGGAGTTGGGCACAAATGATGGCCTGTTTCCAGGGCTAAGTAAAGTCAGCTGCCCAGGTGCCTGATGTCAGTTTGTAGGAGGCCTTTGGCACTGCAAGGGAAGCTAGTCTTCCAGTTTGTGGCAGCATGCATCTCGAAGAAATCCTGTTCCGTTCGGGATTGTAGGTGGCCGAGGCCAGGTGCCCGGCAGAGGGAGTTGGGCACAAAGGATGGCCTGTTTCCAGGGGTAAGTAAAGTTAGCTGCCCAGGTGCCTGATGTCAGTTTGTAGGAGGCCTTTGGCCCTCCAAGGGAAGCTAGTCTTCCAGTTTGTGGCAGCTTGCATCTGGAAGAAATGCTGTTCTACTCATGACTGTAGGTGGTCGAGGCCAGGTGCCCGGCAGAGGGAGTTGGGAACAAAGGATGGACTGTTTCCAGGGGTAAGTAAAGTTAGCTGCCAAGGTGCCTGATGTCAGTTTGTAGGAGGCCTTTGGCCTTCCAAGAGCTGCCAGGCTTCCAGCTTGTGGCAGCTTGCATCTGGAAGAAATCCTGTTCCGTTTGGGATCGTAGGTGGCCGAGGCCTGGTGTCCGGCAGAGGGAGTTGGGAACAAAGGATGGCCTGTTTCCAGGGGTAAGTAAAGTTAGCTGGCCAGGTGCTTAGTGTCAGTTTGTAGCAGGCCTTTGGCCCTCCATGGGAAGCCAGGCTTCCAGCTTGTGGCAGCTTGCATCTGGAAGAAATCCTGTTTTGTTCGGCATTGTAGGTGTCCGGAGCCGGGTGGCCTGCTGAGGGAGTAGGGAACAAAGGATGGCCTGTTTCCAGGGGTAAGTAAAGTCAGCTTCCCAGTTGCCTGATGTCAGTTTGTAGGAGGCCTTTGGCCCTCTAAGGGAAGCTAGTCTTCCAGTTTGTGGCAGCTTGCATCTGGAGGAAATCCTGTTCCGTTCGGGATTGTAGGTGGCCGAGGCCAGGTGCCCGGCAGAGGGAGTTTGGCACAAATGATGGCCTCTTTCCAGGGGTTAGTAAAGTCAGCTGCCCAGGTGTCTGATGTCAGTTTGTAGCAGGCCTTTGGCCCTCCATGGGAAGCCAGGGTTCCAGCATGTGGCAGCTTGCATCATGAAGAAATGCTGTTCCATTCGGGATCGTAGGTGGCCGCGGCCAGGTGCCCGGCAGAGGGAGTTGGGAACAAAGGATGGACTGTTTCCAGGGGTAAGTAAAGTTAGCTGCCAAGGTGCCTGATGTCAGTTTGTAGGAGGCCTTTGGCCCTCCAAGGGAAGCTAGTCTTCCAGTTTGTGGCAGCTTGCATCTGGAAGAAATGCTGTTCTGCTCGGGATTCTAGGTGGCCGAGGCCACGTGCCTGGCAGAGGAAATTGGGCACAAATGATGGCCTGTTTCCAGGGATAAGTAAAGTCATCTGCCCAGGTGCCTGATGTCAGTTTGTAGCAGGCCTTTGGCCCTCCATGGGAAGCCAGGCTTCCAGCTTGTGGCAGCTTGCATCTGGAAGAAATCCTGTTCCGTTCGGGATTGTAGGTGGCCGAGGCCAGGTGCCCGGCAGAGGAAATTGGGCACAAAGGATGGCCTGTTTCCAGGGGTAAGTAAAGTCAGCTGCCCAGGTGTCTGATGTCAGTTTGTAGCAGGCCTTTGGCCCTCCAAGGGAAGCCAGGCTTCCAGCTTGTGGCAGCTTGCATCTGGAAGAAATCCTGTTCCGTTTGGGATCGTAGGTGGCCGAGGCCTGGTGCCCGGCTAAGGGAGTTGGGAACAAAGGATGGCCTGTTTCCAGGGGTAAGTAAAGTCAGCTGCCCAGGTACCTGATGTCAGTTTGTAGTAGGCATTTGGCTTTTCAAGTGAAACTAGTCTTCCAGCTGTGGCAGCTTGCATCTGGAAGAAATCCTGTTCCATTCGAGATTGTAGGTGGCTGAGGCCAGGTGCCCGGCAGAGGGAGTTGGGCACAAATGATGGCCTCTTTCCAGGGGTTAGTAAAGTCAGCTGCCCAGGTGTCTGATGTCAGTTTGTAGCAGGCCTTTGGCCCTCCATGGGAAGCCAGGGTTCCAGCTTGTGGCAGCTTGCATCTGGAAGAAATGCTGTTCCGTTCGGGATCGTAGGTGGCTGAGGCCAGGTGCCCGGCAGAGGGAGTTGGGCACAAATGATGGCCTGTTTCCAGGGGTAAGTAAAGTCAGTTGCCCAGGTGCCTGATGTCAGTTTGTAGGAGGCCTTTGGCCCTTGAAGAGCAGCCAGGCTTCCAGCTTGTGGTAGCTTGCATCTTGAAGAAATCCTGTTCCGTTTGGGATCGTAGGTGGCCGAGGCCTGGTGCCCGGCTAAGGGAGTTGGGAACAAAGGATGGCCTGTTTCCAGGGGTAAGTAAAGTCAGCTGCCCAGGTGCCTGATGTCAGTTTGTAGGACGCCTTTGGCCCTCCAAGGCAAGCAAGTCTTCCAGATTGTGGCAGCTTGCATCTGGAAGAAATCCTGTTCCATTCGGGATTGTAGGTGGCCGAGGCCAGGTGCCCGGCAGAGGGAGTTGGGCACAAATGATGGCCTGTTTCTAAGGGTAAGTAAAGTCAGTTGCCCAGGTGCATGATGTCAGTTTGTAAGTGACCTTTGGCCCTCCATGGGAAGCCAGGCTTCCAGCTTGTGGCAGCTTGCATCTGGAAGAAATCCTGTTCTGTTCGGGATTATAGGTGGCCGAGGCGAGGTGCCCGGCAGAGGGAGTTGGGCACAAAGGATGGCCTGTTTCCAGGGGTAAGTAAAGTCAGCTGCCCAGGTGCCTGATGTCAGTTTGCAGGTGGCTATTGTTCCTCCATGGGATGCCAGGCTTCCAGCTTGTGGCAGCTTGCATCTGGAAGAAATCCTGTTCCGTTCGGGATTGTAGGTGGCCGAGGCCAGGTGCCCGGCAGAGGGAGTTGGGCACAAAGGATGGCCTGTTTCCAGGGGTAAGTAAAGTTAGCTGCCCAGGTGCCTGATGTCAGTTTGTAGGAGGCCTTTGGCCCTCCAAGGGAAGCTAGTCTTCCAGTTTGTGGCAGCTTGCATCTTGAAGAAATGCTGTTCTACTCATGATTGTAGGTGATCGAGGCCAGGTGCCCGGCAGAGGGAGTTGGGCACAAATGATGGCCTGTTTCCAGGGGTAAGTAAAGTCAGCTGCCCACGTGCCTGATGTCAGTTTGTAGCAGGCCTTTGGCCCTCCATGGGAAGCAAGGCTTCCAGCTTGTGCAGCTTGCATCTGGAAGAAATCCTGTTCGGTTCGGCGTTGTAGGTGTCCGGAGCCGGGTGGCCTGCTGAGGGAGTAGGGAACAAAGGATGGCCTGTTTCCAGGGGTAAGGAAAGTCAGCTGCCCAGGTGCCTGATGTCAGTTTGTAGGAGGCCTTTGGCCCTCCAAGGGAAGCTAGTCTTCCAGTTTGTGGCAGCTTGCATCTGGAAGAAATCCTGTTCCGTTCGGGATTGTAGGTGGCCGAGGCCAGGTGCCCGGCAGAGGGAGTTGGGCACAAATGATGGCCACTTTCCAGGGGTTAGTAAAGTCAGCTGCCCAGGTGTCTGATGTCAGTTTGTAGCAGGCCTTTGGCCCTCCATGAGAAGCCTGGCTTCCAGCTTGTTGCAGCATGCATCTGGAAGAAATGCTGTTCCGTTCGGGATTGTAGGTGGCCGAGGCCAGGTGCCCGGCAGAGGGAGTTGGGAACAAAGGATGGCCTGTTTCCAGGGGTAAGTAAAGTCAGCTGCCCAGGTGCCTGATGTCAGTTTGTAGGAGGCCTTTGGCCCTCCAAGGCAAGCAAGTCTTCCAGATTGTGGCAGCTTGCATCTGGAAGAAATCCTGTTCCATTCGGGATTGTAGGTGGCCGAGGCCAGGTGCCCGGCAGACGGAGTTGGGCACAAATTATGGCCTGTTTCCAGGGGTAAGTAAAGTCAGCAGCCCAGGTGCCTGATGTCAGTTTGTAGGAGGCCTTTGGCCCTCCAAGAGCAGCCAGGCTTCCAGCTTGTGGTAGCTTGCATCTTGAAGAAATCCTGTTCCGTTTGGGATCGTAGGTGGCCGAGGCCTGGTGCCCGGCTAAGGGAGTTGGGAACAAAGGATGGCCTGTTTCCAGGGGTAAGTAAAGTCAGCTGCCCAGGTGCCTGATGTCAGTTTGTAGGAGGCCTTTGGCCCTCCAAGGCAAGCAAGTCTTCCAGTTTGTGGCAGCTTGCATCTGGAAGAAATCCTGTTCCATTCGGGATTGTAGGTGGCCGAGGCCAGGTGCCCGGCAGAGGGAGTTGGGCACAAATGATGGCCTGTTTCTAAGGGTAGGTAAAGTCATCTGCCCAGGTGCATGATGTCAGTTTGTAAGTGGCCTTTGGCCCTCCATGGGAAGCCAGGCTTCCAGCTTGTGGCAGCTTGCATCTGGAAGAAATCCTGTTCCGTTCGGGATTATAGGTGGCCGAGGCCAGGTGCCCGGCAGAGGGAGTTGGGCACAAAGGATGGCCTGTTTCCAGGGGTAAGTAAAGTTAGCTGGCCAGGTGCTTAGTGTCAGTTTGTAGCAGGCCTTTGGCCCTCCATGGGAAGCCAGGCTTCCAGCTTGTGGCAGCTTGCATCTGGAAGAAATCCTGTTTTGTTCGGCATTGTAGGTGTCCGGAGCCGGGTGGCCTGCTGAGGGAGTAGGGAACAAAGGATGGCCTGTTTCCAGGGGTAAGTAAAGTCAGCTTCCCAGGTGCCTGATGTCAGTTTGTAGGAGGCCTTTGGCCCTCTAAGGGAAGCTAGTCTTCCAGTTTGTGGCAGCTTCCATCTGGAGGAAATCCTGTTCCGTTCGGGATTGTAGGTGGCCGAGGCCAGGTGCCCGGCAGAGGGAGTTGGGCACAAATGATGGCCTCTTTCCAGGGGTTAGTAAAGTCAGCTGCCCAGGTGTCTGATGTCAGTTTGTAGCAGGCCTTTGGCCCTCCATGGGAAGCCAGGGTTCCAGCTTGTGGCAGCTTGCATCTGGAAGAAATGCTGTTCCGTTCGGGATCGTAGGTGGCCGCGGCCAGGTGCCCGGCAGAGGGAGTTGGGAACAAAGGATGGCCTGTTTCCAGGGGTAAGTAAAGTTAGCTGCCAAGGTGCCTGATGTCAGTTTGTAGGAGGCCTTTGGCCCTCCAAGGGAAGCTAGTCTTCCAGTTTGTGGCAGCTTGCATCTGGAAGAAATGCTGTTCTGCTCGGGATTGTAGGTGGCCGAGGCCACGTGCCTGGCAGAGGGAGTTGGGCACAAATGATGGCCTGTTTCCAGGGATAAGTAAAGTCATCTGCCCAGGTGCCTGATGTCAGTTTGTAGCAGGCCTTTGGCCCTCCATGGGAAGCCAGGCTTCCAGCTTGTGGCAGCTTGCATCTGGAAGAAATCCTGTTCCATTCGGGATTGTAGGTGGCCGAGGCCAGGTGCACGGCAGAGGAAATTGGGCACAAAGGATGGCCTGTTTCCAGGGGTAAGTAAAGTCAGCTGCCCAGGTGTCTGATGTCAGTTTGTAGCAGGCCTTTGGCCCTGCAAGGGAAGCCAGGCTTCCAGCTTGTGGCAGCTTGCATCTGGAAGAAATCCTGTTCCGTTTGGGATCGTAGGTGGCCGAGGCCTGGTGCCCGGCTAAGGGAGTTGGGAACAAAGGATGGCCTGTTTCCAGGGGTAAGTAAAGTCAGCTGCCCAGGTACCTGATGTCAGTTTGTACTAGGCATTTGGCTTTTCAAGTGAAACTAGTCTTCAGGCTGTGGCAGCTTGCATCTGGAAGAAATCCTGTTCCATTCGAGATTGTAGGTGGCTGAGGCCAGGTGCCCGGCAGAGGGAGTTGGGCACAAATGATGGCCTGTTTCCAGGGGTAAGTAAAGTCAGCTGCCCAGGTGCCTGATGTCAGTTTGTAGGAGGCCTTTGGCCCTTGAAGAGCAGCCAGGCTTCCAGCTTGTGGTAGCTTGCATCTTGAAGAAATCCTGTTCCGTTTGGGATCGTAGGTGGCCGAGGCCTGGTGCCCGGCTAAGGGAGTTGGGAACAAAGGATGGCCTGTTTCCAGGGGTAAGTAAAGTCAGCTGCCCAGGTGCCTGATGTCAGTTTGTAGGACGCCTTTGGCCCTCCAAGGCAAGCAAGTCTTCCAGATTGTGGCAGCTTGCATCTGGAAGAAATCCTGTTCCATTCGGGATTGTAGGTGGCCGAGGCCAGGTGCCCGGCAGCGGGAGTTGGGCACAAATGATGGCCTGTTTCTAAGGGTAAGTAAAGTCAGTTGCCCAGGTGCATGATGTCAGTTTGTAAGTGACCTTTGGCCCTCCATGGGAAGCCAGGCTTCCAGCTTGTGGCAGCTTGCATCTGGAAGAAATCCTGTTCCGTTCGGGATTATAGGTGGCCGAGGCCAGGTGCCCGGCAGAGGGAGTTGGGCACAAAGGATGGCCTGTTTCCAGGGGTAAGTAAAGTCAGCTGCCCAGGTGCCTGATGTCAGTTTGTAGGAGGCCATTGGCCCTCCAAGGGATGCCTGCCTTCCAGCTTGTGGCAGCTGGCATCTGGAAGAAATACTGTTCCGTTCTGGATTGTAGGTGGCCAAAGCGGGGTGCCCGCCACACGGAGTTGGGCACAAAGGATGGCTTATTTCCAGTAGGAAGTAAAGTCAGCTGGCCAGGTGCCTGATGTGTTTTAGTAGGTGGCCTTTGGCCCTCCAAGGGAAGCCAGCCATCCAGTTTGTGGCATCTTTAACCTCGAAGAAATCCTGTTTCGTTTGGAATTGTAGGTGCCCGTGGCCAAGTGCCCTCCACAGGGAGTAGGGTACAAAAGAATGGCGTGTTTCCAGGGGTTAGTGGAGTCACCTGCCCACGTGCCTGATGTCAAATTGTATTAGGACTTTGGCCCTCCAAGGGATTAAAGTCTTCCTGTTTAAAGCAGCCTGCATCTGGAAGGAATCCTGTTCCGTTCGGGATTGTAGGTGGCCGAGGCCGGGTGCCTGGCCGAGGGAGTTGGGCACAAAGGATTGCCTGTTTCCAAGGGTAAGTAAAGTCAGCAGCCCAGGTGCCTGATGTCAGTTTGTAGGAGGCCTTTGGCCCTCCACGGGAAGCCAGGCTTCCAGCTGGTGGCATCTGGCATCTGGAAGAAATCCTGTTCCGTTCGGGATTGTAGGTGGCCAAGGCCGGGTGCCCGCCACACAGAGTTGAGCACAAAGGATCGCTTTATTCCAAGGGTAAGTAAAGTCAGCTGCCCAGGTGCCTGATGTCTGTTAATAGGAGGCCTTTGGCCCTCCAAGGGAAGCAGGCCATCCAGTTTGTGGCAGCTTTAACCTGGAAGAAATCCTGTTCCGTTTGGGATTGTAGGTGGCCGAGGCCGGGTGCCCCGCAGAGGGAGTTGGGCACAAAGGATGGCCTGTTTCCAGGGGTAAGTAAAGTCAGCTGCCCAGGTGCCCAATGTCAGTTTGTAGGAGGCCCTTCGCCCTCCAAGGGAAGCTGGACTTCCAACTTGTGGCAGCTTGCATCTGGAAGAATTCTGTTCCGTTCGGGATTGTAGGTGGCCGAGGCCGGGTGCCCGGCAGAAAGAGTTGGGCACAAAGGATGGCCCGTTTCCAGGGGTAAGTATACTCACCTGCCCAAGTGCCTGATGTCAGTTTGTAGGAGGCCTTTGGCCCTCCACGGGAAGCCAGGCTTCCAGCTTGTGGCAGCTTGCATCTGGAAGAAATCCTGTTCTGTTCAAGATTGTAGGTGGCTGAGGCCGGGTGCCGGGCAGAGGGAGTTGGGCACAAAGGATGGCCTGTTTCCAGGGGTTAGTAAAGTCAGCTGCCCAGGTGTCTGATGTCAGTTTGTAGCAGGCCTTTGGCCCTCCATGGGAAGCCTGGCTTCCAGCTTGTGGCAGCTTGCATCTGGAAGAAATGCTGATCCGTTCGGGATTGTAGGTGGCCGAGGCCAGGTGCCCGGCAGAGGGAGTTGGGAACAAAGGATGGCCTGTTTCCAGGGGTAAGTAAAGTTAGCTGCCCAGGTGCCTGGTGTCAGTTTGTAGGAGGCCTTTGGCCCGCCAAGGGAAGCTAGTCTTCCAGTTTGTGGCAGCTTTCATCTGGAAGAAATGCTGTTTTGCTCGGGAGGGTAGGTGGCCGAGGCCTGGTGCCTGGCAGAGGGAGTTGGGCACAAATGATGGACTGTTTCCAGGGGTAAGTAAAGTCAGCTGCCCAAGTGCCTGATGTCAGTTTGTAGCAGGCCTTTGGCCCTCCATGGGAAGCCAGGCTTCCAGCTTGTGGCAGCTTGCATCTGGAAGAAATCCTGTTCCGTTCGGGATTGTAGGTGGACGAGGCCAGGTGCCTGGCAGAGGAAATTGGGCATAAATGATGGCCTGTTTCCAGGGGTAAGTAAAGTCAGCTGCCCAGGTGCCTGATGTCAGTTTGTAAGAGGCCTTTGGCCCTCCAAGGGAAGCCAGGCTTCCAGCTTGTGGCAGCTTGCATCTGGAAGAAATCCTGTTCCGTTTGGGATTGTAGGTGGCCGAGGCCTGGTGCCCGGCAGAGGGAGTTGGGCACAAATGATGGCCTGTTTCCAGGGCTAAGTAAAGTCAGCTGCCCAGGTGCCTGATGTCAGTTTGTAGGAGGCCTTTGGCACTGCAAGGGAAGCTAGTCTTCCAGTTTGTGGCAGCATGCATCTCGAAGAAATCCTGTTCCGTTCGGGATTGTAGGTGGCCGAGGCCAGGTGCCCGGCAGAGGGAGTTGGGCACAAAGGATGGCCTGTTTCCAGGGGTAAGTAAAGTTAGCTGCCCAGGTGCCTGATGTCAGTTTGTAGGAGGCCTTTGGCCCTCCAAGGGAAGCTAGTCTTCCAGTTTGTGGCAGCTTGCATCTGGAAGAAATGCTGTTCTACTCATGACTGTAGGTGGTCGAGGCCAGGTGCCCGGCAGAGGGAGTTGGGAACAAAGGATGGACTGTTTCCAGGGGTAAGTAAAGTTAGCTGCCAAGGTGCCTGATGTCAGTTTGTAGGAGGCCTTTGGCCTTCCAAAAGCTGCCAGGCTTCCAGCTTGTGGCAGCTTGCATCTGGAAGAAATCCTGTTACGTTTGGGATCGTAGGTGGCCGAGGCCTGGTGTCCAGCAGAGGGAGTTGGGAACAAAGGATGGCCTGTTTCCAGGGGTAAGTAAAGTTAGCTGGCCAGGTGCTTAGTGTCAGTTTGTAGCAGGCCTTTGGCCCTCCATGGGAAGCCAGGCTTCCAGCTTGTGGCAGCTTGCATCTGGAAGAAATCCTGTTTTGTTCGGCATTGTAGGTGTCCGGAGCCGGGTGGCCTGCTGAGGGAGTAGGGAACAAAGGATGGCCTGTTTCCAGGGGTAAGTAAAGTCAGCTTCCCAGTTGCCTGATGTCAGTTTGTAGGAGGCCTTTGGCCCTCTAAGGGAAGCTAGTCTTCCAGTTTGTGGCAGCTTGCATCTTGAAGAAATCCTGTTCCGTTCGGGATTGTAGGTGGCCGAGGCCAGGTGCCCGGCAGAGGGAGTTGGGCACAAATGATGGCCTCTTTCCAGGGATAAGTAAAGTCATCTGCCCAGGTGCCTGATGTCAGTTTGTAGCAGGCCTTTGGCCCTCCATGGGAAGCCAGGCTTCCAGCTTGTGGCAGCTTGCATCTGGAAGAAATCCTGTTCCGTTCGGGATTGTAGGTGGCCGAGGCCAGGTGCCCGGCAGAGGAAATTGGGCACAAAGGATGGCCTGTTTCCAGGGGTAAGTAAAGTCAGCTGCCCAGGTGTCTGATGTCAGTTTGTAGCAGGCCTTTGGCCCTCCAAGGGAAGCCAGGCTTCCAGCTTGTGGCAGCTTGCATCTGGAAGAAATCCTGTTCCGTTTGGGATCGTAGGTGGCCGAGGCCTGGTGCCCGGCTAAGGGAGTTGGGAACAAAGGATGGCCTGTTTCCAGGGGTAAGTAAAGTCAGCTGCCCAGGTACCTGATGTCAGTTTGTAGTAGGCATTTGGCTTTTCAAGTGAAACTAGTCTTCCAGCTGTGGCAGCTTGCATCTGGAAGAAATCCTGTTCCATTCGAGATTGTAGGTGGCTGAGGCCAGGTGCCCGGCAGAGGGAGTTGGGCACAAATGATGGCCTCTTTCCAGGGGTTAGTAAAGTCAGCTGCCCAGGTGTCTGATGTCAGTTTGTAGCAGGCCTTTGGCCCTCCATGGGAAGCCAGGGTTCCAGCTTGTGGTAGCTTGCATCTTGAAGAAATCCTGTTCCGTTTGGGATCGTAGGTGGCCGAGGCCTGGTGCCCGGCTAAGGGAGTTGGGAACAAAGGATGGCCTGTTTCCAGGGGTAAGTAAAGTCAGCTGCCCAGGTGCCTGATGTCAGTTTGTAGGACGCCTTTGGCCCTCCAAGGCAAGCAAGTCTTCCAGATTGTGGCAGCTTGCATCTGGAAGAAATCCTGTTCCATTCGGGATTGTAGGTGGCCGAGGCCAGGTGCCCGGCAGAGGGAGTTGGGCACAAATGATGGCCTGTTTCTAAGGGTAAGTAAAGTCAGTTGCCCAGGTGCATGATGTCAGTTTGTAAGTGACCTTTGGCCCTCCATGGGAAGCCAGGCTTCCAGCTTGTGGCAGCTTGCATCTGGAAGAAATCCTGTTCTGTTCGGGATTATAGGTGGCCGAGGCCAGGTGCCCGGCAGAGGGAGTTGGGCACAAAGGATGGCCTGTTTCCAGGGGTAAGTAAAGTCAGCTGCCCAGGTGCCTGATGTCAGTTTGCAGGTGGCTATTGTTCCTCCATGGGATGCCAGGCTTCCAGCTTGTGGCAGCTTGCATCTGGAAGAAATCCTGTTCCGTTTGGGATTGTAGGTGGCCGAGGCCTGGTGCCCGGCAGAGGGAGTTGGGCACAAATGATGGCCTGTTTCCAGGGGTAAGTAAAGTCAGCTGCCCAGGTGCCTGATGTCAGTTTGTAGGAGGCCTTTGGCCCTCCAAGGGAAGCTAGTCTTCCAGTTTGTGGCAGCATGCATCTGGAAGAAATCCTGTTCCGTTCGGGATTGTAGGTGGCCGAGGCCAGGTGCCCGGCAGAGGGAGTTGGGCACAAAGGATGGCCTGTTTCCAGGGGTAAGTAAAGTTAGCTGGCCAGGTGCTTAGTGTCAGTTTGTAGCAGGCCTTTGGCCCTCCATGGGAAGCCAGGCTTCCAGCTTGTGGCAGCTTGCATCTGGAAGAAATCCTGTTTTGTTCGGCATTGTAGGTGTCCGGAGCCGGGTGGCCTGCTGAGGGAGTAGGGAACAAAGGATGGCCTGTTTCCAGGGGTAAGTAAAGTCAGCTTCCCAGGTGCCTGATGTCAGTTTGTAGGAGGCCTTTGGCCCTCTAAGGGAAGCTAGTCTTCCAGTTTGTGGCAGCTTCCATCTGGAGGAAATCCTGTTCCGTTCGGGATTGTAGGTGGCCGAGGCCAGGTGCCCGGCAGAGGGAGTTGGGCACAAATGATGGCCTCTTTCCAGGGGTTAGTAAAGTCAGCTGCCCAGGTGTCTGATGTCAGTTTGTAGCAGGCCTTTGGCCCTCCATGGGAAGCCAGGGTTCCAGCTTGTGGCAGCTTGCATCTGGAAGAAATGCTGTTCCGTTCGGGATCGTAGGTGGCCGCGGCCAGGTGCCCGGCAGAGGGAGTTGGGAACAAAGGATGGCCTGTTTCCAGGGGTAAGTAAAGTTAGCTGCCAAGGTGCCTGATGTCAGTTTGTAGGAGGCCTTTGGCCCTCCAAGGGAAGCTAGTCTTCCAGTTTGTGGCAGCTTGCATCTGGAAGAAATGCTGTTCTGCTCGGGATTGTAGGTGGCCGAGGCCACGTGCCTGGCAGAGGGAGTTGGGCACAAATGATGGCCTGTTTCCAGGGATAAGTAAAGTCATCTGCCCAGGTGCCTGATGTCAGTTTGTAGCAGGCCTTTGGCCCTCCATGGGAAGCCAGGCTTCCAGCTTGTGGCAGCTTGCATCTGGAAGAAATCCTGTTCCGTTCGGGATTGTAGGTGGCCGAGGCCAGGTGCACGGCAGAGGAAATTGGGCACAAAGGATGGCCTGTTTCCAGGGGTAAGTAAAGTCAGCTGCCCAGGTGTCTGATGTCAGTTTGTAGCAGGCCTTTGGCCCTGCAAGGGAAGCCAGGCTTCCAGCTTGTGGCAGCTTGCATCTGGAAGAAATCCTGTTCCGTTTGGGATCGTAGGTGGCCGAGGCCTGGTGCCCGGCTAAGGGAGTTGGGAACAAAGGATGGCCTGTTTCCAGGGGTAAGTAAAGTCAGCTGCCCAGGTACCTGATGTCAGTTTGTACTAGGCATTTGGCTTTTCAAGTGAAACTAGTCTTCAGGCTGTGGCAGCTTGCATCTGGAAGAAATCCTGTTCCATTCGAGATTGTAGGTGGCTGAGGCCAGGTGCCCGGCAGAGGGAGTTGGGCACAAATGATGGCCTGTTTCCAGGGGTAAGTAAAGTCAGCTGCCCAGGTGCCTGATGTCAGTTTGTAGGAGGCCTTTGGCCCTTGAAGAGCAGCCAGGCTTCCAGCTTGTGGTAGCTTGCATCTTGAAGAAATCCTGTTCCGTTTGGGATCGTAGGTGGCCGAGGCCTGGTGCCCGGCTAAGGGAGTTGGGAACAAAGGATGGCCTGTTTCCAGGGGTAAGTAAAGTCAGCTGCCCAGGTGCCTGATGTCAGTTTGTAGGACGCCTTTGGCCCTCCAAGGCAAGCAAGTCTTCCAGATTGTGGCAGCTTGCATCTGGAAGAAATCCTGTTCCATTCGGGATTGTAGGTGGCCGAGGCCAGGTGCCCGGCAGCGGGAGTTGGGCACAAATGATGGCCTGTTTCTAAGGGTAAGTAAAGTCAGTTGCCCAGGTGCATGATGTCAGTTTGTAAGTGACCTTTGGCCCTCCATGGGAAGCCAGGCTTCCAGCTTGTGGCAGCTTGCATCTGGAAGAAATCCTGTTCCGTTCGGGATTATAGGTGGCCGAGGCCAGGTGCCCGGCAGAGGGAGTTGGGCACAAAGGATGGCCTGTTTCCAGGGGTAAGTAAAGTCAGCTGCCCAGGTGCCTGATGTCAGTTTGTAGGAGGCCATTGGCCCTCCAAGGGATGCCTGCCTTCCAGCTTGTGGCAGCTGGCATCTGGAAGAAATACTGTTCCGTTCTGGATTGTAGGTGGCCAAAGCGGGGTGCCCGCCACACGGAGTTGGGCACAAAGGATGGCTTATTTCCAGTAGGAAGTAAAGTCAGCTGGCCAGGTGCCTGATGTGTTTTAGTAGGTGGCCTTTGGCCCTCCAAGGGAAGCCAGCCATCCAGTTTGTGGCATCTTTAACCTCGAAGAAATCCTGTTTCGTTTGGAATTGTAGGTGCCCGTGGCCAAGTGCCCTCCACAGGGAGTAGGGTACAAAAGAATGGCGTGTTTCCAGGGGTTAGTGGAGTCACCTGCCCACGTGCCTGATGTCAAATTGTATTAGGACTTTGGCCCTCCAAGGGATTAAAGTCTTCCTGTTTAAAGCAGCCTGCATCTGGAAGGAATCCTGTTCCGTTCGGGATTGTAGGTGGCCGAGGCCGGGTGCCTGGCCGAGGGAGTTGGGCACAAAGGATTGCCTGTTTCCAAGGGTAAGTAAAGTCAGCAGCCCAGGTGCCTGATGTCAGTTTGTAGGAGGCCTTTGGCCCTCCACGGGAAGCCAGGCTTCCAGCTGGTGGCATCTGGCATCTGGAAGAAATCCTGTTCCGTTCGGGATTGTAGGTGGCCAAGGCCGGGTGCCCGCCACACAGAGTTGAGCACAAAGGATCGCTTTATTCCAAGGGTAAGTAAAGTCAGCTGCCCAGGTGCCTGATGTCTGTTAATAGGAGGCCTTTGGCCCTCCAAGGGAAGCAGGCCATCCAGTTTGTGGCAGCTTTAACCTGGAAGAAATCCTGTTCCGTTTGGGATTGTAGGTGGCCGAGGCCGGGTGCCCCGCAGAGGGAGTTGGGCACAAAGGATGGCCTGTTTCCAGGGGTAAGTAAAGTCAGCTGCCCAGGTGCCCAATGTCAGTTTGTAGGAGGCCCTTCGCCCTCCAAGGGAAGCTGGACTTCCAACTTGTGGCAGCTTGCATCTGGAAGAATTCTGTTCCGTTCGGGATTGTAGGTGGCCGAGGCCGGGTGCCCGGCAGAAAGAGTTGGGCACAAAGGATGGCCCGTTTCCAGGGGTAAGTATACTCACCTGCCCAAGTGCCTGATGTCAGTTTGTAGGAGGCCTTTGGCCCTCCACGGGAAGCCAGGCTTCCAGCTTGTGGCAGCTTGCATCTGGAAGAAATCCTGTTCTGTTCAAGATTGTAGGTGGCTGAGGCCGGGTGCCGGGCAGAGGGAGTTGGGCACAAAGGATGGCCTGTTTCCAGGGGTTAGTAAAGTCAGCTGCCCAGGTGTCTGATGTCAGTTTGTAGCAGGCCTTTGGCCCTCCATGGGAAGCCTGGCTTCCAGCTTGTGGCAGCTTGCATCTGGAAGAAATGCTGATCCGTTCGGGATTGTAGGTGGCCGAGGCCAGGTGCCCGGCAGAGGGAGTTGGGAACAAAGGATGGCCTGTTTCCAGGGGTAAGTAAAGTTAGCTGCCCAGGTGCCTGGTGTCAGTTTGTAGGAGGCCTTTGGCCCGCCAAGGGAAGCTAGTCTTCCAGTTTGTGGCAGCTTTCATCTGGAAGAAATGCTGTTTTGCTCGGGAGGGTAGGTGGCCGAGGCCTGGTGCCTGGCAGAGGGAGTTGGGCACAAATGATGGACTGTTTCCAGGGGTAAGTAAAGTCAGCTGCCCAAGTGCCTGATGTCAGTTTGTAGCAGGCCTTTGGCCCTCCATGGGAAGCCAGGCTTCCAGCTTGTGGCAGCTTGCATCTGGAAGAAATCCTGTTCCGTTCGGGATTGTAGGTGGACGAGGCCAGGTGCCTGGCAGAGGAAATTGGGCATAAATGATGGCCTGTTTCCAGGGGTAAGTAAAGTCAGCTGCCCAGGTGCCTGATGTCAGTTTGTAAGAGGCCTTTGGCCCTCCAAGGGAAGCCAGGCTTCCAGCTTGTGGCAGCTTGCATCTGGAAGAAATCCTGTTCCGTTTGGGATTGTAGGTGGCCGAGGCCTGGTGCCCGGCAGAGGGAGTTGGGCACAAATGATGGCCTGTTTCCAGGGCTAAGTAAAGTCAGCTGCCCAGGTGCCTGATGTCAGTTTGTAGGAGGCCTTTGGCACTGCAAGGGAAGCTAGTCTTCCAGTTTGTGGCAGCATGCATCTCGAAGAAATCCTGTTCCGTTCGGGATTGTAGGTGGCCGAGGCCAGGTGCCCGGCAGAGGGAGTTGGGCACAAAGGATGGCCTGTTTCCAGGGGTAAGTAAAGTTAGCTGCCCAGGTGCCTGATGTCAGTTTGTAGGAGGCCTTTGGCCCTCCAAGGGAAGCTAGTCTTCCAGTTTGTGGCAGCTTGCATCTGGAAGAAATGCTGTTCTACTCATGACTGTAGGTGGTCGAGGCCAGGTGCCCGGCAGAGGGAGTTGGGAACAAAGGATGGACTGTTTCCAGGGGTAAGTAAAGTTAGCTGCCAAGGTGCCTGATGTCAGTTTGTAGGAGGCCTTTGGCCTTCCAAGAGCTGCCAGGCTTCCAGCTTGTGGCAGCTTGCATCTGGAAGAAATCCTGTTCCGTTTGGGATCGTAGGTGGCCGAGGCCTGGTGTCCGGCAGAGGGAGTTGGGAACAAAGGATGGCCTGTTTCCAGGGGTAAGTAAAGTTAGCTGGCCAGGTGCTTAGTGTCAGTTTGTAGCAGGCCTTTGGCCCTCCATGGGAAGCCAGGCTTCCAGCTTGTGGCAGCTTGCATCTGGAAGAAATCCTGTTTTGTTCGGCATTGTAGGTGTCCGGAGCCGGGTGGCCTGCTGAGGGAGTAGGGAACAAAGGATGGCCTGTTTCCAGGGGTAAGTAAAGTCAGCTTCCCAGTTGCCTGATGTCAGTTTGTAGGAGGCCTTTGGCCCTCTAAGGGAAGCTAGTCTTCCAGTTTGTGGCAGCTTGCATCTGGAGGAAATCCTGTTCCGTTCGGGATTGTAGGTGGCCGAGGCCAGGTGCCCGGCAGAGGGAGTTGGGCACAAATGATGGCCTCTTTCCAGGGATAAGTAAAGTCATCTGCCCAGGTGCCTGATGTCAGTTTGTAGCAGGCCTTTGGCCCTCCATGGGAAGCCAGGCTTCCAGCTTGTGGCAGCTTGCATCTGGAAGAAATCCTGTTCCGTTCGGGATTGTAGGTGGCCGAGGCCAGGTGCCCGGCAGAGGAAATTGGGCACAAAGGATGGCCTGTTTCCAGGGGTAAGTAAAGTCAGCTGCCCAGGTGTCTGATGTCAGTTTGTAGCAGGCCTTTGGCCCTCCAAGGGAAGCCAGGCTTCCAGCTTGTGGCAGCTTGCATCTGGAAGAAATCCTGTTCCGTTTGGGATCGTAGGTGGCCGAGGCCTGGTGCCCGGCTAAGGGAGTTGGGAACAAAGGATGGCCTGTTTCCAGGGGTAAGTAAAGTCAGCTGCCCAGGTACCTGATGTCAGTTTGTAGTAGGCATTTGGCTTTTCAAGTGAAACTAGTCTTCCAGCTGTGGCAGCTTGCATCTGGAAGAAATCCTGTTCCATTCGAGATTGTAGGTGGCTGAGGCCAGGTGCCCGGCAGAGGGAGTTGGGCACAAATGATGGCCTCTTTCCAGGGGTTAGTAAAGTCAGCTGCCCAGGTGTCTGATGTCAGTTTGTAGCAGGCCTTTGGCCCTCCATGGGAAGCCAGGGTTCCAGCTTGTGGCAGCTTGCATCTGGAAGAAATGCTGTTCCGTTCGGGATCGTAGGTGGCTGAGGCCAGGTGCCCGGCAGAGGGAGTTGGGCACAAATGATGGCCTGTTTCCAGGGGTAAGTAAAGTCAGTTGCCCAGGTGCCTGATGTCAGTTTGTAGGAGGCCTTTGGCCCTTGAAGAGCAGCCAGGCTTCCAGCTTGTGGTAGCTTGCATCTTGAAGAAATCCTGTTCCGTTTGGGATCGTAGGTGGCCGAGGCCTGGTGCCCGGCTAAGGGAGTTGGGAACAAAGGATGGCCTGTTTCCAGGGGTAAGTAAAGTCAGCTGCCCAGGTGCCTGATGTCAGTTTGTAGGACGCCTTTGGCCCTCCAAGGCAAGCAAGTCTTCCAGATTGTGGCAGCTTGCATCTGGAAGAAATCCTGTTCCATTCGGGATTGTAGGTGGCCGAGGCCAGGTGCCCGGCAGAGGGAGTTGGGCACAAATGATGGCCTGTTTCTAAGGGTAAGTAAAGTCAGTTGCCCAGGTGCATGATGTCAGTTTGTAAGTGACCTTTGGCCCTCCATGGGAAGCCAGGCTTCCAGCTTGTGGCAGCTTGCATCTGGAAGAAATCCTGTTCTGTTCGGGATTATAGGTGGCCGAGGCCAGGTGCCCGGCAGAGGGAGTTGGGCACAAAGGATGGCCTGTTTCCAGGGGTAAGTAAAGTCAGCTGCCCAGGTGCCTGATGTCAGTTTGCAGGTGGCTATTGTTCCTCCATGGGATGCCAGGCTTCCAGCTTGTGGCAGCTTGCATCTGGAAGAAATCCTGTTCCGTTTGGGATTGTAGGTGGCCGAGGCCTGGTGCCCGGCAGAGGGAGTTGGGAACAAAGGATGGCCTGTTTCCAGGGGTAAGTAAAGTTAGCTGCCCAGGTGCCTGGTGTCAGTTTGTAGGAGGCCTTTGGCCCGCCAAGGGAAGCTAGTCTTCCAGTTTGTGGCAGCTTTCATCTGGAAGAAATGCTGTTTTGCTCGGGAGGGTAGGTGGCCGAGGCCTGGTGCCTGGCAGAGGGAGTTGGGCACAAATGATGGACTGTTTCCAGGGGTAAGTAAAGTCAGCTGCCCAAGTGCCTGATGTCAGTTTGTAGCAGGCCTTTGGCCCTCCATGGGAAGCCAGGCTTCCAGCTTGTGGCAGCTTGCATCTGGAAGAAATCCTGTTCCGTTCGGGATTGTAGGTGGACGAGGCCAGGTGCCTGGCAGAGGAAATTGGGCATAAATGATGGCCTGTTTCCAGGGGTAAGTAAAGTCAGCTGCCCAGGTGCCTGATGTCAGTTTGTAAGAGGCCTTTGGCCCTCCAAGGGAAGCCAGGCTTCCAGCTTGTGGCAGCTTGCATCTGGAAGAAATCCTGTTCCGTTTGGGATTGTAGGTGGCCGAGGCCTGGTGCCCGGCAGAGGGAGTTGGGCACAAATGATGGCCTGTTTCCAGGGCTAAGTAAAGTCAGCTGCCCAGGTGCCTGATGTCAGTTTGTAGGAGGCCTTTGGCACTGCAAGGGAAGCTAGTCTTCCAGTTTGTGGCAGCATGCATCTCGAAGAAATCCTGTTCCGTTCGGGATTGTAGGTGGCCGAGGCCAGGTGCCCGGCAGAGGGAGTTGGGCACAAAGGATGGCCTGTTTCCAGGGGTAAGTAAAGTTAGCTGCCCAGGTGCCTGATGTCAGTTTGTAGGAGGCCTTTGGCCCTCCAAGGGAAGCTAGTCTTCCAGTTTGTGGCAGCTTGCATCTGGAAGAAATGCTGTTCTACTCATGACTGTAGGTGGTCGAGGCCAGGTGCCCGGCAGAGGGAGTTGGGAACAAAGGATGGACTGTTTCCAGGGGTAAGTAAAGTTAGCTGCCAAGGTGCCTGATGTCAGTTTGTAGGAGGCCTTTGGCCTTCCAAGAGCTGCCAGGCTTCCAGCTTGTGGCAGCTTGCATCTGGAAGAAATCCTGTTCCGTTTGGGATCGTAGGTGGCCGAGGCCTGGTGTCCAGCAGAGGGAGTTGGGAACAAAGGATGGCCTGTTTCCAGGGGTAAGTAAAGTTAGCTGGCCAGGTGCTTAGTGTCAGTTTGTAGCAGGCCTTTGGCCCTCCATGGGAAGCCAGGCTTCCAGCTTGTGGCAGCTTGCATCTGGAAGAAATCCTGTTTTGTTCGGCATTGTAGGTGTCCGGAGCCGGGTGGCCTGCTGAGGGAGTAGGGAACAAAGGATGGCCTGTTTCCAGGGGTAAGTAAAGTCAGCTTCCCAGGTGCCTGATGTCAGTTTGTAGGAGGCCTTTGGCCCTCTAAGGGAAGCTAGTCTTCCAGTTTGTGGCAGCTTCCATCTGGAGGAAATCCTGTTCCGTTCGGGATTGTAGGTGGCCGAGGCCAGGTGCCCGGCAGAGGGAGTTGGGCACAAATGATGGCCTCTTTCCAGGGGTTAGTAAAGTCAGCTGCCCAGGTGTCTGATGTCAGTTTGTAGCAGGCCTTTGGCCCTCCATGGGAAGCCAGGGTTCCAGCTTGTGGCAGCTTGCATCTGGAAGAAATGCTGTTCCGTTCGGGATCGTAGGTGGCCGCGGCCAGGTGCCCGGCAGAGGGAGTTGGGAACAAAGGATGGCCTGTTTCCAGGGGTAAGTAAAGTTAGCTGCCAAGGTGCCTGATGTCAGTTTGTAGGAGGCCTTTGGCCCTCCAAGGGAAGCTAGTCTTCCAGTTTGTGGCAGCTTGCATCTGGAAGAAATGCTGTTCTGCTCGGGATTGTAGGTGGCCGAGGCCACGTGCCTGGCAGAGGGAGTTGGGCACAAATGATGGCCTGTTTCCAGGGATAAGTAAAGTCATCTGCCCAGGTGCCTGATGTCAGTTTGTAGCAGGCCTTTGGCCCTCCATGGGAAGCCAGGCTTCCAGCTTGTGGCAGCTTGCATCTGGAAGAAATCCTGTTCCGTTCGGGATTGTAGGTGGCCGAGGCCAGGTGCACGGCAGAGGAAATTGGGCACAAAGGATGGCCTGTTTCCAGGGGTAAGTAAAGTCAGCTGCCCAGGTGTCTGATGTCAGTTTGTAGCAGGCCTTTGGCCCTGCAAGGGAAGCCAGGCTTCCAGCTTGTGGCAGCTTGCATCTGGAAGAAATCCTGTTCCGTTTGGGATCGTAGGTGGCCGAGGCCTGGTGCCCGGCTAAGGGAGTTGGGAACAAAGGATGGCCTGTTTCCAGGGGTAAGTAAAGTCAGCTGCCCAGGTACCTGATGTCAGTTTGTACTAGGCATTTGGCTTTTCAAGTGAAACTAGTCTTCAGGCTGTGGCAGCTTGCATCTGGAAGAAATCCTGTTCCATTCGAGATTGTAGGTGGCTGAGGCCAGGTGCCCGGCAGAGGGAGTTGGGCACAAATGATGGCCTGTTTCCAGGGGTAAGTAAAGTCAGCTGCCCAGGTGCCTGATGTCAGTTTGTAGGAGGCCTTTGGCCCTTGAAGAGCAGCCAGGCTTCCAGCTTGTGGTAGCTTGCATCTTGAAGAAATCCTGTTCCGTTTGGGATCGTAGGTGGCCGAGGCCTGGTGCCCGGCTAAGGGAGTTGGGAACAAAGGATGGCCTGTTTCCAGGGGTAAGTAAAGTCAGCTGCCCAGGTGCCTGATGTCAGTTTGTAGGACGCCTTTGGCCCTCCAAGGCAAGCAAGTCTTCCAGATTGTGGCAGCTTGCATCTGGAAGAAATCCTGTTCCATTCGGGATTGTAGGTGGCCGAGGCCAGGTGCCCGGCAGCGGGAGTTGGGCACAAATGATGGCCTGTTTCTAAGGGTAAGTAAAGTCAGTTGCCCAGGTGCATGATGTCAGTTTGTAAGTGACCTTTGGCCCTCCATGGGAAGCCAGGCTTCCAGCTTGTGGCAGCTTGCATCTGGAAGAAATCCTGTTCCGTTCGGGATTATAGGTGGCCGAGGCCAGGTGCCCGGCAGAGGGAGTTGGGCACAAAGGATGGCCTGTTTCCAGGGGTAAGTAAAGTCAGCTGCCCAGGTGCCTGATGTCAGTTTGTAGGAGGCCATTGGCCCTCCAAGGGATGCCTGCCTTCCAGCTTGTGGCAGCTGGCATCTGGAAGAAATACTGTTCCGTTCTGGATTGTAGGTGGCCAAAGCGGGGTGCCCGCCACACGGAGTTGGGCACAAAGGATGGCTTATTTCCAGTAGGAAGTAAAGTCAGCTGGCCAGGTGCCTGATGTGTTTTAGTAGGTGGCCTTTGGCCCTCCAAGGGAAGCCAGCCATCCAGTTTGTGGCATCTTTAACCTCGAAGAAATCCTGTTTCGTTTGGAATTGTAGGTGCCCGTGGCCAAGTGCCCTCCACAGGGAGTAGGGTACAAAAGAATGGCGTGTTTCCAGGGGTTAGTGGAGTCACCTGCCCACGTGCCTGATGTCAAATTGTATTAGGACTTTGGCCCTCCAAGGGATTAAAGTCTTCCTGTTTAAAGCAGCCTGCATCTGGAAGGAATCCTGTTCCGTTCGGGATTGTAGGTGGCCGAGGCCGGGTGCCTGGCCGAGGGAGTTGGGCACAAAGGATTGCCTGTTTCCAAGGGTAAGTAAAGTCAGCAGCCCAGGTGCCTGATGTCAGTTTGTAGGAGGCCTTTGGCCCTCCACGGGAAGCCAGGCTTCCAGCTGGTGGCATCTGGCATCTGGAAGAAATCCTGTTCCGTTCGGGATTGTAGGTGGCCAAGGCCGGGTGCCCGCCACACAGAGTTGAGCACAAAGGATCGCTTTATTCCAAGGGTAAGTAAAGTCAGCTGCCCAGGTGCCTGATGTCTGTTAATAGGAGGCCTTTGGCCCTCCAAGGGAAGCAGGCCATCCAGTTTGTGGCAGCTTTAACCTGGAAGAAATCCTGTTCCGTTTGGGATTGTAGGTGGCCGAGGCCGGGTGCCCCGCAGAGGGAGTTGGGCACAAAGGATGGCCTGTTTCCAGGGGTAAGTAAAGTCAGCTGCCCAGGTGCCCAATGTCAGTTTGTAGGAGGCCCTTCGCCCTCCAAGGGAAGCTGGACTTCCAACTTGTGGCAGCTTGCATCTGGAAGAATTCTGTTCCGTTCGGGATTGTAGGTGGCCGAGGCCGGGTGCCCGGCAGAAAGAGTTGGGCACAAAGGATGGCCCGTTTCCAGGGGTAAGTATACTCACCTGCCCAAGTGCCTGATGTCAGTTTGTAGGAGGCCTTTGGCCCTCCACGGGAAGCCAGGCTTCCAGCTTGTGGCAGCTTGCATCTGGAAGAAATCCTGTTCTGTTCAAGATTGTAGGTGGCTGAGGCCGGGTGCCGGGCAGAGGGAGTTGGGCACAAAGGATGGCCTGTTTCCAGGGGTTAGTAAAGTCAGCTGCCCAGGTGTCTGATGTCAGTTTGTAGCAGGCCTTTGGCCCTCCATGGGAAGCCTGGCTTCCAGCTTGTGGCAGCTTGCATCTGGAAGAAATGCTGATCCGTTCGGGATTGTAGGTGGCCGAGGCCAGGTGCCCGGCAGAGGGAGTTGGGAACAAAGGATGGCCTGTTTCCAGGGGTAAGTAAAGTTAGCTGCCCAGGTGCCTGGTGTCAGTTTGTAGGAGGCCTTTGGCCCGCCAAGGGAAGCTAGTCTTCCAGTTTGTGGCAGCTTTCATCTGGAAGAAATGCTGTTTTGCTCGGGAGGGTAGGTGGCCGAGGCCTGGTGCCTGGCAGAGGGAGTTGGGCACAAATGATGGACTGTTTCCAGGGGTAAGTAAAGTCAGCTGCCCAAGTGCCTGATGTCAGTTTGTAGCAGGCCTTTGGCCCTCCATGGGAAGCCAGGCTTCCAGCTTGTGGCAGCTTGCATCTGGAAGAAATCCTGTTCCGTTCGGGATTGTAGGTGGACGAGGCCAGGTGCCTGGCAGAGGAAATTGGGCATAAATGATGGCCTGTTTCCAGGGGTAAGTAAAGTCAGCTGCCCAGGTGCCTGATGTCAGTTTGTAAGAGGCCTTTGGCCCTCCAAGGGAAGCCAGGCTTCCAGCTTGTGGCAGCTTGCATCTGGAAGAAATCCTGTTCCGTTTGGGATTGTAGGTGGCCGAGGCCTGGTGCCCGGCAGAGGGAGTTGGGCACAAATGATGGCCTGTTTCCAGGGCTAAGTAAAGTCAGCTGCCCTGGTGCCTGATGTCAGTTTGTAGGAGGCCTTTGGCCCTCCAAGGGAAGCTAGTCTTCCAGTTTGTGGCAGCATGCATCTCGAAGAAATCCTGTTCCGTTCGGGATTGTAGGTGGCCGAGGCCAGGTGCCCGGCAGAGGGAGTTGGGCACAAAGGATGGCCTGTTTCCAGGGGTAAGTAAAGTTAGCTGCCCAGGTGCCTGATGTCAGTTTGTAGGAGGCCTTTGGCCCTCCAAGGGAAGCTAGTCTTCCAGTTTGTGGCAGCTTGCATCTGGAAGAAATGCTGTTCTACTCATGACTGTAGGTGGTCGAGGCCAGGTGCCCGGCAGAGGGAGTTGGGAACAAAGGATGGACTGTTTCCAGGGGTAAGTAAAGTTAGCTGCCAAGGTGCCTGATGTCAGTTTGTAGGAGGCCTTTGGCCTTCCAAGAGCTGCCAGGCTTCCAGCTTGTGGCAGCTTGCATCTGGAAGAAATCCTGTTCCGTTTGGGATCGTAGGTGGCCGAGGCCTGGTGTCCGGCAGAGGGAGTTGGGAACAAAGGATGGCCTGTTTCCAGGGGTAAGTAAAGTTAGCTGGCCAGGTGCTTAGTGTCAGTTTGTAGCAGGCCTTTGGCCCTCCATGGGAAGCCAGGCTTCCAGCTTGTGGCAGCTTGCATCTGGAAGAAATCCTGTTTTGTTCGGCATTGTAGGTGTCCGGAGCCGGGTGGCCTGCTGAGGGAGTAGGGAACAAAGGATGGCCTGTTTCCAGGGGTAAGTAAAGTCAGCTTCCCAGTTGCCTGATGTCAGTTTGTAGGAGGCCTTTGGCCCTCTAAGGGAAGCTAGTCTTCCAGTTTGTGGCAGCTTGCATCTGGAGGAAATCCTGTTCCGTTCGGGATTGTAGGTGGCCGAGGCCAGGTGCCCGGCAGAGGGAGTTGGGCACAAATGATGGCCTCTTTCCAGGGATAAGTAAAGTCATCTGCCCAGGTGCCTGATGTCAGTTTGTAGCAGGCCTTTGGCCCTCCATGGGAAGCCAGGCTTCCAGCTTGTGGCAGCTTGCATCTGGAAGAAATCCTGTTCCGTTCGGGATTGTAGGTGGCCGAGGCCAGGTGCCCGGCAGAGGAAATTGGGCACAAAGGATGGCCTGTTTCCAGGGGTAAGTAAAGTCAGCTGCCCAGGTGTCTGATGTCAGTTTGTAGCAGGCCTTTGGCCCTCCAAGGGAAGCCAGGCTTCCAGCTTGTGGCAGCTTGCATCTGGAAGAAATCCTGTTCCGTTTGGGATCGTAGGTGGCCGAGGCCTGGTGCCCGGCTAAGGGAGTTGGGAACAAAGGATGGCCTGTTTCCAGGGGTAAGTAAAGTCAGCTGCCCAGGTACCTGATGTCAGTTTGTAGTAGGCATTTGGCTTTTCAAGTGAAACTAGTCTTCCAGCTGTGGCAGCTTGCATCTGGAAGAAATCCTGTTCCATTCGAGATTGTAGGTGGCTGAGGCCAGGTGCCCGGCAGAGGGAGTTGGGCACAAATGATGGCCTCTTTCCAGGGGTTAGTAAAGTCAGCTGCCCAGGTGTCTGATGTCAGTTTGTAGCAGGCCTTTGGCCCTCCATGGGAAGCCAGGGTTCCAGCTTGTGGCAGCTTGCATCTGGAAGAAATGCTGTTCCGTTCGGGATCGTAGGTGGCTGAGGCCAGGTGCCCGGCAGAGGGAGTTGGGCACAAATGATGGCCTGTTTCCAGGGGTAAGTAAAGTCAGTTGCCCAGGTGCCTGATGTCAGTTTGTAGGAGGCCTTTGGCCCTTGAAGAGCAGCCAGGCTTCCAGCTTGTGGTAGCTTGCATCTTGAAGAAATCCTGTTCCGTTTGGGATCGTAGGTGGCCGAGGCCTGGTGCCCGGCTAAGGGAGTTGGGAACAAAGGATGGCCTGTTTCCAGGGGTAAGTAAAGTCAGCTGCCCAGGTGCCTGATGTCAGTTTGTAGGACGCCTTTGGCCCTCCAAGGCAAGCAAGTCTTCCAGATTGTGGCAGCTTGCATCTGGAAGAAATCCTGTTCCATTCGGGATTGTAGGTGGCCGAGGCCAGGTGCCCGGCAGAGGGAGTTGGGCACAAATGATGGCCTGTTTCTAAGGGTAAGTAAAGTCAGTTGCCCAGGTGCATGATGTCAGTTTGTAAGTGACCTTTGGCCCTCCATGGGAAGCCAGGCTTCCAGCTTGTGGCAGCTTGCATCTGGAAGAAATCCTGTTCTGTTCGGGATTATAGGTGGCCGAGGCCAGGTGCCCGGCAGAGGGAGTTGGGCACAAAGGATGGCCTGTTTCCAGGGGTAAGTAAAGTCAGCTGCCCAGGTGCCTGATGTCAGTTTGCAGGTGGCTATTGTTCCTCCATGGGATGCCAGGCTTCCAGCTTGTGGCAGCTTGCATCTGGAAGAAATCCTGTTCCGTTTGGGATTGTAGGTGGCCGAGGCCTGGTGCCCGGCAGAGGGAGTTGGGCACAAATGATGGCCTGTTTCCAGGGCTAAGTAAAGTCAGCTGCCCAGGTGCCTGATGTCAGTTTGTAGGAGGCCTTTGGCCCTCCAAGGGAAGCTAGTCTTCCAGTTTGTGGCAGCATGCATCTGGAAGAAATCCTGTTCCGTTCGGGATTGTAGGTGGCCGAGGCCAGGTGCCCGGCAGAGGGAGTTGGGCACAAAGGATGGCCTGTTTCCAGGGGTAAGTAAAGTTAGCTGCCCAGGTGCCTGATGTCAGTTTGTAGGAGGCCTTTGGCCCTCCAAGGGAAGCTAGTCTTCCAGTTTGTGGCAGCTTGCATCTTGAAGAAATGCTGTTCTACTCATGATTGTAGGTGATCGAGGCCAGGTGCCCGGCAGAGGGAGTTGGGCACAAATGATGGCCTGTTTCCAGGGGTAAGTAAAGTCAGCTGCCCACGTGCCTGATGTCAGTTTGTAGCAGGCCTTTGGCTCTCCATGGGAAGCAAGGCTTCCAGCTTGTGGCAGCTTGCATCTGGAAGAAATCCTGTTCGGTTCGGCGTTGTAGGTGTCCGGAGCCGGGTGGCCTGCTGAGGGAGTAGGGAACAAAGGATGGCCTGTTTCCAGGGGTAAGGAAAGTCAGCTGCCCAGGTGCCTGATGTCAGTTTGTAGGAGGCCTTTGGCCCTCCAAGGGAAGCTAGTCTTCCAGTTTGTGGCAGCTTGCATCTGGAAGAAATCCTGTTCCGTTCGGGATTGTAGGTGGCCGAGGCCAGGTGCCCGGCAGAGGGAGTTGGGCACAAATGATGGCCACTTTCCAGGGGTTAGTAAAGTCAGCTGCCCAGGTGTCTGATGTCAGTTTGTAGCAGGCCTTTGGCCCTCCATGAGAAGCCTGGCTTCCAGCTTGTTGCAGCATGCATCTGGAAGAAATGCTGTTCCGTTCGGGATTGTAGGTGGCCGAGGCCAGGTGCCCGGCAGAGGGAGTTGGGAACAAAGGATGGCCTGTTTCCAGGGGTAAGTAAAGTCAGCTGCCCAGGTGCCTGATGTCAGTTTGTAGGAGGCCTTTGGCCCTCCAAGGCAAGCAAGTCTTCCAGATTGTGGCAGCTTGCATCTGGAAGAAATCCTGTTCCATTCGGGATTGTAGGTGGCCGAGGCCAGGTGCCCGGCAGACGGAGTTGGGCACAAATTATGGCCTGTTTCCAGGGGTAAGTAAAGTCAGCAGCCCAGGTGCCTGATGTCAGTTTGTAGGAGGCCTTTGGCCCTCCAAGAGCAGCCAGGCTTCCAGCTTGTGGTAGCTTGCATCTTGAAGAAATCCTGTTCCGTTTGGGATCGTAGGTGGCCGAGGCCTGGTGCCCGGCTAAGGGAGTTGGGAACAAAGGATGGCCTGTTTCCAGGGGTAAGTAAAGTCAGCTGCCCAGGTGCCTGATGTCAGTTTGTAGGAGGCCTTTGGCCCTCCAAGGCAAGCAAGTCTTCCAGTTTGTGGCAGCTTGCATCTGGAAGAAATCCAGTTCCATTCGGGATTGTAGGTGGCCGAGGCCAGGTGCCCGGCAGAGGGAGTTGGGCACAAATGATGGCCTGTTTCTAAGGGTAGGTAAAGTCATCTGCCCAGGTGCATGATGTCAGTTTGTAAGTGGCCTTTGGCCCTCCATGGGAAGCCAGGCTTCCAGCTTGTGGCAGCTTGCATCTGGAAGAAATCCTGTTCCGTTCGGGATTATAGGTGGCCGAGGCCAGGTGCCCGGCAGAGGGAGTTGGGCACAAAGGATGGCCTGTTTCCAGGGGTAAGTAAAGTTAGCTGGCCAGGTGCTTAGTGTCAGTTTGTAGCAGGCCTTTGGCCCTCCATGGGAAGCCAGGCTTCCAGCTTGTGGCAGCTTGCATCTGGAAGAAATCCTGTTTTGTTCGGCATTGTAGGTGTCCGGAGCCGGGTGGCCTGCTGAGGGAGTAGGGAACAAAGGATGGCCTGTTTCCAGGGGTAAGTAAAGTCAGCTTCCCAGGTGCCTGATGTCAGTTTGTAGGAGGCCTTTGGCCCTCTAAGGGAAGCTAGTCTTCCAGTTTGTGGCAGCTTCCATCTGGAGGAAATCCTGTTCCGTTCGGGATTGTAGGTGGCCGAGGCCAGGTGCCCGGCAGAGGGAGTTGGGCACAAATGATGGCCTCTTTCCAGGGGTTAGTAAAGTCAGCTGCCCAGGTGTCTGATGTCAGTTTGTAGCAGGCCTTTGGCCCTCCATGGGAAGCCAGGGTTCCAGCTTGTGGCAGCTTGCATCTGGAAGAAATGCTGTTCCGTTCGGGATCGTAGGTGGCCGCGGCCAGGTGCCCGGCAGAGGGAGTTGGGAACAAAGGATGGCCTGTTTCCAGGGGTAAGTAAAGTTAGCTGCCAAGGTGCCTGATGTCAGTTTGTAGGAGGCCTTTGGCCCTCCAAGGGAAGCTAGTCTTCCAGTTTGTGGCAGCTTGCATCTGGAAGAAATGCTGTTCTGCTCGGGATTGTAGGTGGCCGAGGCCACGTGCCTGGCAGAGGGAGTTGGGCACAAATGATGGCCTGTTTCCAGGGATAAGTAAAGTCATCTGCCCAGGTGCCTGATGTGAGTTTGTAGCAGGCCTTTGGCCCTCCATGGGAAGCCAGGCTTCCAGCTTGTGGCAGCTTGCATCTGGAAGAAATCCTGTTCCGTTCGGGATTGTAGGTGGCCGAGGCCAGGTGCACGGCAGAGGAAATTGGGCACAAAGGATGGCCTGTTTCCAGGGGTAAGTAAAGTCAGCTGCCCAGGTGTCTGATGTCAGTTTGTAGCAGGCCTTTGGCCCTGCAAGGGAAGCCAGGCTTCCAGCTTGTGGCAGCTTGCATCTGGAAGAAATCCTGTTCCGTTTGGGATCGTAGGTGGCCGAGGCCTGGTGCCCGGCTAAGGGAGTTGGGAACAAAGGATGGCCTGTTTCCAGGGGTAAGTAAAGTCAGCTGCCCAGGTACCTGATGTCAGTTTGTACTAGGCATTTGGCTTTTCAAGTGAAACTAGTCTTCAGGCTGTGGCAGCTTGCATCTGGAAGAAATCCTGTTCCATTCGAGATTGTAGGTGGCTGAGGCCAGGTGCCCGGCAGAGGGAGTTGGGCACAAATGATGGCCTGTTTCCAGGGGTAAGTAAAGTCAGCTGCCCAGGTGCCTGATGTCAGTTTGTAGGAGGCCTTTGGCCCTTGAAGAGCAGCCAGGCTTCCAGCTTGTGGTAGCTTGCATCTTGAAGAAATCCTGTTCCGTTTGGGATCGTAGGTGGTCGAGGCCAGGTGCCCGGCAGAGGGAGTTGGGAACAAAGGATGGCCTGTTTCCAGGGGTAAGTAAAGTCAGCTGCCCAGGTGCCTGATGTCAGTTTGTAGGACGCCTTTGGCCCTCCAAGGCAAGCAAGTCTTCCAGATTGTGGCAGCTTGCATCTGGAAGAAATCCTGTTCCATTCGGGATTGTAGGTGGCCGAGGCCTGGTGCCCGGCAGCGGGAGTTGGGCACAAATGATGGCCTGTTTCTAAGGGTAAGTAAAGTCAGTTGCCCAGGTGCATGATGTCAGTTTGTAAGTGACCTTTGGCCCTCCATGGGAAGCCAGGCTTCCAGCTTGTGGCAGCTTGCATCTGGAAGAAATCCTGTTCCGTTCGGGATTATAGGTGGCCGAGGCCAGATGCCCGGCAGAGGGAGTTGGGCACAAAGGATGGCCTGTTTCCAGGGGTAAGTAAAGTCAGCTGCCCAGGTGCCTGATGTCAGTTTGCAGGTGGCTATTGTTCCTCCATGGGATGCCAGGCTTCCAGCTTGTGGCAGCTTGCATCTGGAAGAAATCCTGTTCCGTTTGGGATTGTAGGTGGCCGAGGCCTGGTGCCCGGCAGAGGGAGTTGGGCACAAATGATGGCCTGTTTCCAGGGCTAAGTAAAGTCAGCTGCCCAGGTGCCTGATGTCAGTTTGTAGGAGGCCTTTGGCCCTGAGAGGGAAGCTAGTCTTCCAGTTTGTGGCAGCATGCATCTGGAAGAAATCCTGTTCCGTTCGGGATTGTAGGTGGCCGAGGCCAGGTGCCCGGCAGAGGGAGTTGGGCACAAATGATGGCCTGTTTCCAGGGGTAAGTAAAGTTAGCTGCCCAGGTGCCTGATGTCAGTTTGTAGGAGGCCTTTGGCCCTCCAAGGGAAGCTAGTCTTCCAGTTTGTGGCAGCTTGCATCTTGAAGAAATGCTGTTCTACTCATGATTTTAGGTGATCGAGGCCAGGTGCCCGGCAGAGGGAGTTGGGCACAAATGATGGCCTGTTTCCAGGGGTAAGTAAAGTCAGCTGCCCAGGTGCCTGATGTCAGTTTGTAGCAGGCCTTTGGCCCTCCATAGGAAGCCAGGCTTCCAGCTTGTGGCAGCTTGCATCTGGAAGAAATCCTGTTCGGTTCGGCGTTGTAGGTGTCCGGAGCCGGGTGGCCTGCTGAGGGAGTAGGGAACAAAGGATGGCCTGTTTCCAGGGGTAAGGAAAGTCAGCTGCCCAGGTGCCTGATGTCAGTTTGTAGGAGGCCTTTGGCCCTCCAAGGGAAGCTAGTCTTCCAGTTTGTGGCAGCTTGCATCTGGAAGAAATCCTGTTCCGTTCGGGATTGTAGGTGGCCGAGGCCAGGTGCCCGGCAGAGGGAGTTGGGCACAAATGATGGCCACTTTCCAGGGGTTAGTAAAGTCAGCTGCCCAGGTGTCTGATGTCAGTTTGTAGCAGGCCTTTGGCCCTCCATAAGAAGCCTGGCTTCCAGCTTGTTGCAGCATGCATCTGGAAGAAATGCTGTTCCGTTCGGGATTGTAGGTGGCCGAGGCCAGGTGCCCGGCAGAGGGAGTTGGGCACAAATTATGGCCTGTTTCCAGGGGTAAGTAAAGTCAGCTGCCCAGGTGCCTGATGTCAGTTTGTAGGAGGCCTTTGGCCCTTGAAGAGCAGCCAGGCTTCCAGCTTGTGGTAGCTTGCATCTTGAAGAAATCCTGTTCCGTTTGGGATCGTAGGTGGCCGAGGCCTGGTGCCCGGCTAAGGGAGTTGGGAACAAAGGATGGCCTGTTTCCAGGGGTAAGTAAAGTCAGCTGCCCAGGTGCCTGATGTCAGTTTGTAGGAGGCCTTTGGCCCTCCAAGGCAAGCAAGTCTTCCAGATTGTGGCAGCTTGCATCTGGAAGAAATCCTGTTCCATTCGGGATTGTAGGTGGCCGAGGCCAGGTGCCCGGCAGAGGGAGTTGGGCACAAATGATGGCCTGTTTCTAAGGGTAGGTAAAGTCATCTGCCCAGGTGCATGATGTCAGTTTGTAAGTGGCCTTTGGCCCTCCATGGGAAGCCAGGCTTCCAGCTTGTGGCAGCTTGCATCTGGAAGAAATCCTGTTCCGTTTGGGATTGTAGGTGGCCGAGGCCTGGTGCCCGGCAGAGGGAGTTGGGCACAAATGATGGCCTGTTTCCAGGGCTAAGTAAAGTCAGCTGCCCAGGTGCCTGATATCAGTTTGTAGGAGGCCTATGTCCCTGCAAGGGAAGCTAGTCTTCCAGTTTGTGGCAGCATGCATCTGGAAGAAATCCTGTTCCGTTCGGGATTGTAGGTGGCCGAGGCCAGGTGCCCGGAAGAGGGAGTTGGGCACAAAGGATGGCCTGTTTCCAGGGGTAAGTAAAGTTAGCTGCCCAGGTGCCTGATGTCAGTTTGTAGGAGGCCTTTGGCCCTCCAAGGGAAGCTAGTCTTCCTGTTTGTGGCAGCTTGCATCTTGAAGAAATGCTGTTCTACTCATGATTGTAGGTGGTCGAGGCCAGGTGCCCGGCAGAGGGAGTTGGGCACAAATGATGGCCTGTTTCCAGGGGTAAGTAAAGTCAGCTGCCCAGGTGCCTGATGTCAGTTTGTAGGAGGCCTTTGGCCCTCCAAGGGAAGCTAGTCTTCCAGTTTGTGGCAGCTTGCATCTGGAAGAAATGCTGTTCCGTTCGGGATTGTAGGTGGCCGAGGCCAGGTGCCCGGCAGAGGGAGTTGGGAACAAAGGATGGCCTGTTTCCAGGGGTAAGTAAAGTCAGCTGCCCAGGTGCTTGATGTCAGTTTGCAGGTGGCTATTGTTCCTCCATGGGATGCCAGGCTTCCAGCTTGTGGCAGCTTGCATCTGGAAGAAATCCTGTTCCGTTTGGGATTGTAGGTGGCCGAGGCCTGGTGCCCGGCAGAGGGAGTTGGGCACAAATGATGGCCTGTTTCCAGGGGTAAGTAAAGTCAGCTGCCCAGGTGCCTGATGTCAGTTTGTAGGAGGCCTTTGGCCCTCCAAGGGAAGCTAGTCTTCCAGTTTGTGGCAGCATGCATCTGGAAGAAATCCTGTTCCGTTCGGGATTGTAGGTGGCCGAGGCCAGGTGCCCGGCAGAGGGAGTTGGGCACAAAGGATGGCCTGTTTCCAGGGGTAAGTAAAGTTAGCTGGCCAGGTGCTTAGTGTCAGTTTGTAGCAGGCCTTTGGCCCTCCATGGGAAGCCAGGCTTCCAGCTTGTGGCAGCTTGCATCTGGAAGAAATCCTGTTTTGTTCGGCATTGTAGGTGTTCGGAGCCGGGTGGCCTGCTGAGGGAGTAGGGAACAAAGGATGGCCTGTTTCCAGGGGTAAGTAAAGTCAGCTTCCCAGGTGCCTGATGTCAGTTTGTAGGAGGCCTTTGGCCCTCTAAGGGAAGCTAGTCTTCCAGTTTGTGGCAGCTTCCATCTGGAGGAAATCCTGTTCCGTTCGGGATTGTAGGTGGCCGAGGCCAGGTGCCCGGCAGAGGGAGTTGGGCACAAATGATGGCCTCTTTCCAGGGGTTAGTAAAGTCAGCTGCCCAGGTGTCTGATGTCAGTTTGTAGCAGGCCTTTGGCCCTCCATGGGAAGCCAGGGTTCCAGCTTGTGGCAGCTTGCATCTGGAAGAAATGCTGTTCCGTTCGGGATCGTAGGTGGCCGCGGCCAGGTGCCCGGCAGAGGGAGTTGGGAACAAAGGATGGCCTGTTTCCAGGGGTAAGTAAAGTTAGCTGCCAAGGTGCCTGATGTCAGTTTGTAGGAGGCCTTTGGCCCTCCAAGGGAAGCTAGTCTTCCAGTTTGTGGCAGCTTGCATCTGGAAGAAATGCTGTTCTGCTCGGGATTGTAGGTGGCCGAGGCCACGTGCCTGGCAGAGGGAGTTGGGCACAAATGATGGCCTGTTTCCAGGGATAAGTAAAGTCATCTGCCCAGGTGCCTGATGTCAGTTTGTAGCAGGCCTTTGGCCCTCCATGGGAAGCCAGGCTTCCAGCTTGTGGCAGCTTGCATCTGGAAGAAATCCTGTTCCGTTCGGGATTGTAGGTGGCCGAGGCCAGGTGCACGGCAGAGGAAATTGGGCACAAAGGATGGCCTGTTTCCAGGGGTAAGTAAAGTCAGCTGCCCAGGTGTCTGATGTCAGTTTGTAGCAGGCCTTTGGCCCTGCAAGGGAAGCCAGGCTTCCAGCTTGTGGCAGCTTGCATCTGGAAGAAATCCTGTTCCGTTTGGGATCGTAGGTGGCCGAGGCCTGGTGCCCGGCTAAGGGAGTTGGGAACAAAGGATGGCCTGTTTCCAGGGGTAAGTAAAGTCAGCTGCCCAGGTACCTGATGTCAGTTTGTACTAGGCATTTGGCTTTTCAAGTGAAACTAGTCTTCAGGCTGTGGCAGCTTGCATCTGGAAGAAATCCTGTTCCATTCGAGATTGTAGGTGGCTGAGGCCAGGTGCCCGGCAGAGGGAGTTGGGCACAAATGATGGCCTGTTTCCAGGGGTAAGTAAAGTCAGCTGCCCAGGTGCCTGATGTCAGTTTGTAGGAGGCCTTTGGCCCTTGAAGAGCAGCCAGGCTTCCAGCTTGTGGTAGCTTGCATCTTGAAGAAATCCTGTTCCGTTTGGGATCGTAGGTGGCCGAGGCCTGGTGCCCGGCTAAGGGAGTTGGGAACAAAGGATGGCCTGTTTCCAGGGGTAAGTAAAGTCAGCTGCCCAGGTGCCTGATGTCAGTTTGTAGGACGCCTTTGGCCCTCCAAGGCAAGCAAGTCTTCCAGATTGTGGCAGCTTGCATCTGGAAGAAATCCTGTTCCATTCGGGATTGTAGGTGGCCGAGGCCAGGTGCCCGGCAGCGGGAGTTGGGCACAAATGATGGCCTGTTTCTAAGGGTAAGTAAAGTCAGTTGCCCAGGTGCATGATGTCAGTTTGTAAGTGACCTTTGGCCCTCCATGGGAAGCCAGGCTTCCAGCTTGTGGCAGCTTGCATCTGGAAGAAATCCTGTTCCGTTCGGGATTATAGGTGGCCGAGGCCAGGTGCCCGGCAGAGGGAGTTGGGCACAAAGGATGGCCTGTTTCCAGGGCTAAGTAAAGTCAGCTGCCCAGGTGCCTGATGTCAGTTTGTAGGAGGCCATTGGCCCTCCAAGGGATGCCTGCCTTCCAGCTTGTGGCAGCTGGCATCTGGAAGAAATACTGTTCCGTTCTGGATTGTAGGTGGCCAAAGCGGGGTGCCCGCCACACGGAGTTGGGCACAAAGGATGGCTTATTTCCAGTAGGAAGTAAAGTCAGCTGGCCAGGTGCCTGATGTGTTTTAGTAGGTGGCCTTTGGCCCTCCAAGGGAAGCCAGCCATCCAGTTTGTGGCATCTTTAACCTCGAAGAAATCCTGTTTCGTTTGGAATTGTAGGTGCCCGTGGCCAAGTGCCCTCCACAGGGAGTAGGGTACAAAAGAATGGCGTGTTTCCAGGGGTTAGTGGAGTCACCTGCCCACGTGCCTGATGTCAAATTGTATTAGGACTTTGGCCCTCCAAGGGATTAAAGTCTTCCTGTTTAAAGCAGCCTGCATCTGGAAGGAATCCTGTTCCGTTCGGGATTGTAGGTGGCCGAGGCCGGGTGCCTGGCCGAGGGAGTTGGGCACAAAGGATTGCCTGTTTCCAAGGGTAAGTAAAGTCAGCAGCCCAGGTGCCTGATGTCAGTTTGTAGGAGGCCTTTGGCCCTCCACGGGAAGCCAGGCTTCCAGCTGGTGGCATCTGGCATCTGGAAGAAATCCTGTTCCGTTCGGGATTGTAGGTGGCCAAGGCCGGGTGCCCGCCACACAGAGTTGAGCACAAAGGATCGCTTTATTCCAAGGGTAAGTAAAGTCAGCTGCCCAGGTGCCTGATGTCTGTTAATAGGAGGCCTTTGGCCCTCCAAGGGAAGCAGGCCATCCAGTTTGTGGCAGCTTTAACCTGGAAGAAATCCTGTTCCGTTTGGGATTGTAGGTGGCCGAGGCCGGGTGCCCCGCAGAGGGAGTTGGGCACAAAGGATGGCCTGTTTCCAGGGGTAAGTAAAGTCAGCTGCCCAGGTGCCCAATGTCAGTTTGTAGGAGGCCCTTCGCCCTCCAAGGGAAGCTGGACTTCCAACTTGTGGCAGCTTGCATCTGGAAGAATTCTGTTCCGTTCGGGATTGTAGGTGGCCGAGGCCGGGTGCCCGGCAGAAAGAGTTGGGCACAAAGGATGGCCCGTTTCCAGGGGTAAGTATACTCACCTGCCCAAGTGCCTGATGTCAGTTTGTAGGAGGCCTTTGGCCCTCCACGGGAAGCCAGGCTTCCAGCTTGTGGCAGCTTGCATCTGGAAGAAATCCTGTTCTGTTCAAGATTGTAGGTGGCTGAGGCCGGGTGCCGGGCAGAGGGAGTTGGGCACAAAGGATGGCCTGTTTCCAGGGGTTAGTAAAGTCAGCTGCCCAGGTGTCTGATGTCAGTTTGTAGCAGGCCTTTGGCCCTCCATGGGAAGCCTGGCTTCCAGCTTGTGGCAGCTTGCATCTGGAAGAAATGCTGATCCGTTCGGGATTGTAGGTGGCCGAGGCCAGGTGCCCGGCAGAGGGAGTTGGGAACAAAGGATGGCCTGTTTCCAGGGGTAAGTAAAGTTAGCTGCCCAGGTGCCTGGTGTCAGTTTGTAGGAGGCCTTTGGCCCGCCAAGGGAAGCTAGTCTTCCAGTTTGTGGCAGCTTGCATCTGGAAGAAATGCTGTTTTGCTCGGGAGGGTAGGTGGCCGAGGCCTGGTGCCTGGCAGAGGGAGTTGGGCACAAATGATGGACTGTTTCCAGGGGTAAGTAAAGTCAGCTGCCCAAGTGCCTGATGTCAGTTTGTAGCAGGCCTTTGGCCCTCCATGGGAAGCCAGGCTTCCAGCTTGTGGCAGCTTGCATCTGGAAGAAATCCTGTTCCGTTCGGGATTGTAGGTGGACGAGGCCAGGTGCCTGGCAGAGGAAATTGGGCATAAATGATGGCCTGTTTCCAGGGGTAAGTAAAGTCAGCTGCCCAGGTGCCTGATGTCAGTTTGTAAGAGGCCTTTGGCCCTCCAAGGGAAGCCAGGCTTCCAGCTTGTGGCAGCTTGCATCTGGAAGAAATCCTGTTCCGTTTGGGATTGTAGGTGGCCGAGGCCTGGTGCCCGGCAGAGGGAGTTGGGCACAAATGATGGCCTGTTTCCAGGGCTAAGTAAAGTCAGCTGCCCAGGTGCCTGATGTCAGTTTGTAGGAGGCCTTTGGCACTGCAAGGGAAGCTAGTCTTCCAGTTTGTGGCAGCATGCATCTCGAAGAAATCCTGTTCCGTTCGGGATTGTAGGTGGCCGAGGCCAGGTGCCCGGCAGAGGGAGTTGGGCACAAAGGATGGCCTGTTTCCAGGGGTAAGTAAAGTTAGCTGCCCAGGTGCCTGATGTCAGTTTGTAGGAGGCCTTTGGCCCTCCAAGGGAAGCTAGTCTTCCAGTTTGTGGCAGCTTGCATCTGGAAGAAATGCTGTTCTACTCATGACTGTAGGTGGTCGAGGCCAGGTGCCCGGCAGAGGGAGTTGGGAACAAAGGATGGACTGTTTCCAGGGGTAAGTAAAGTTAGCTGCCAAGGTGCCTGATGTCAGTTTGTAGGAGGCCTTTGGCCTTCCAAGAGCTGCCAGGCTTCCAGCTTGTGGCAGCTTGCATCTGGAAGAAATCCTGTTCCGTTTGGGATCGTAGGTGGCCGAGGCCTGGTGTCCGGCAGAGGGAGTTGGGAACAAAGGATGGCCTGTTTCCAGGGGTAAGTAAAGTTAGCTGGCCAGGTGCTTAGTGTCAGTTTGTAGCAGGCCTTTGGCCCTCCATGGGAAGCCAGGCTTCCAGCTTGTGGCAGCTTGCATCTGGAAGAAATCCTGTTTTGTTCGGCATTGTAGGTGTCCGGAGCCGGGTGGCCTGCTGAGGGAGTAGGGAACAAAGGATGGCCTGTTTCCAGGGGTAAGTAAAGTCAGCTTCCCAGTTGCCTGATGTCAGTTTGTAGGAGGCCTTTGGCCCTCTAAGGGAAGCTAGTCTTCCAGTTTGTGGCAGCTTGCATCTGGAGGAAATCCTGTTCCGTTCGGGATTGTAGGTGGCCGAGGCCAGGTGCCCGGCAGAGGAAATTGGGCACAAAGGATGGCCTGTTTCCAGGGGTAAGTAAAGTCAGCTGCCCAGGTGTCTGATGTCAGTTTGTAGCAGGCCTTTGGCCCTCCAAGGGAAGCCAGGCTTCCAGCTTGTGGCAGCTTGCATCTGGAAGAAATCCTGTTCCGTTTGGGATCGTAGGTGGCCGAGGCCTGGTGCCCGGCTAAGGGAGTTGGGAACAAAGGATGGCCTGTTTCCAGGGGTAAGTAAAGTCAGCTGCCCAGGTACCTGATGTCAGTTTGTAGTAGGCATTTGGCTTTTCAAGTGAAACTAGTCTTCCAGCTGTGGCAGCTTGCATCTGGAAGAAATCCTGTTCCATTCGAGATTGTAGGTGGCTGAGGCCAGGTGCCCGGCAGAGGGAGTTGGGCACAAATGATGGCCTCTTTCCAGGGGTTAGTAAAGTCAGCTGCCCAGGTGTCTGATGTCAGTTTGTAGCAGGCCTTTGGCCCTCCATGGGAAGCCAGGGTTCCAGCTTGTGGCAGCTTGCATCTGGAAGAAATGCTGTTCCGTTCGGGATAGTAGGTGGCTGAGGCCAGGTGCCCGGCAGAGGGAGTTGGGCACAAATGATGGCCTGTTTCCAGGGGTAAGTAAAGTCAGTTGCCCAGGTGCCTGATGTCAGTTTGTAGGAGGCCTTTGGCCCTTGAAGAGCAGCCAGGCTTCCAGCTTGTGGTAGCTTGCATCTTGAAGAAATCCTGTTCCGTTTGGGATCGTAGGTGGCCGAGGCCTGGTGCCCGGCTAAGGGAGTTGGGAACAAAGGATGGCCTGTTTCCAGGGGTAAGTAAAGTCAGCTGCCCAGGTGCCTGATGTCAGTTTGTAGGGACGCCTTTGGCCCTCCAAGCAAGCAAGTCTTCCAGATTGTGGCAGCTTGCATCTGGAAGAAATCCTGTTCCATTCGGGATTGTAGGTGGCCGAGGCCAGGTGCCCGGCAGAGGGAGTTGGGCACAAATGATGGCCTGTTTCTAAGGGTAAAGTAAAGTCAGTTTGCCCAGGTGCATGATGTCAGTTTGTAAGTGACCTTTGGCCCTCCATGGGAGCCAGGCTTCCCAGCTTGTGGCAGCTTGCATCTGGAAGAAATCCTGTTCTGTTTCGGGATTATAGGTGGCCGAGGGCCAGGTGCCCGGCAGAGGGAGTTGGGCACAAAGGATGGCCTGTTTCCAGGGGTAAGTAAAGTCCAGCTGCCCAGGTGCCTGATGTCAGTTTGCAGGTGGCTATTGTTCCTCCATGGGATGCCAGGCTTCCAGCTTGTGGCAGCTTGCATCTGGAAGAAATCCTGTTCCGTTTGGGATTGTAGGTGGCCGAGGGCCTGGTGCCCGGCAGAGGGAGTTGGGAACAAAGGATGGCCTGTTTCCAGGGGTAAGTAAAGTTAGCTGCCCAGGTGCCTGGTGTCAGTTTGTAGGAGGCCTTTGGCCCGCCAAGGGAAGCTAGTCTTCCAGTTTGGGCAGCTTTCATCTGGAAGAAATGCTGTTTTGCTCGGGAGGGTAGGTGGCCGAGGCCTGGTGCCTGGCAGAGGGAGTTGGGCACAAATGATGGACTGTTTCCAGGGGTAAGTAAAGTCAGCTGCCCAAGTGCCTGATGTCAGTTTGTAGCAGGCCTTTGGCCCTCCATGGGAAGCCAGGCCTTCCAGCTTGTGGCAGCTTGCATCTGGAAGAAATCCTGTTCCGTTCGGGATTGTAGGTGGACGAGGCCAGGTGCCTGGCAGAGGAAATTGGGCATAAATGATGGCCCTGTTTCCAGGGGTAAGTAAAGTCAGCTGCCCAGGTGCCTGATGTCAGTTTGTAAGAGGCCTTTGGCCCTCCAAGGGAAGCCAGGCTTCCAGCTTGTGGCAGCTTGCATCTGGAAGAAATCCTGTTCCGTTTGGGATTGTAGGTGGCCGAGGCCTGGTGCCCGGCAGAGGGGAGTTGGGCACAAATGATGGCCTGTTTCCAGGGCTAAGTAAAGTCAGCTGCCCAGGTGCCTGATGTCAGTTTGTAGGAGGGCCTTTGGCACTGCAAGGGAAGCTAGTCTTCCAGTTTGTGGCAGCATGCATCACGAAGAAATCCTGTTCCGTTCGGGATTGTAGGTGGCCGAGGCCAGGTGCCCGGCAGAGGGAGTTGGGCACAAAGGATGGCCTGTTTCCAGGGGTAAGTTAAAGTTAGCTGCCCAGGTGCCTGATGTCAGTTTGTAGGAGGCCTTTGGCCCTCCAAGGGAAGCTAGTCTTCCAGTTTGTGGCAGCTTGCATCTGGAAGAAATGCTGTTCTACTCATGACTGTAGGTGGTCGAGGCCCAGGTGCCCGGCAGAGGGAGTTGGGAACAAAGGATGGACTGTTTCCAGGGGTAAGTAAAGTTAGCTGCCAAGGTGCCTGATGTCAGTTTGTAGGAGGCCTTTGGCCTTCCAAGAGCTGCCAGGCTTCCAGCTTGTGGCAGCTTGCATCTGGAAGAAATCCTGTTTCCGTTTGGGATCGTAGGTGGCCGAGGCCTGGTGTCCAGCAGAGGGAGTTGGGAACAAAGGATGGCCTGTTTCCATGGGTAAGTAAAGTTAGCTGGCCAGGTGCTTAGTGTCAGTTTGTAGCAGGCCTTTGGCCCTCCATGGGAAGCCAGGCTTCCAGCTTGTGGCAGCTTGCATCTGGAAGAAAATCCCTGTTTTGTTCGGCATTGTAGGTGTCCGGAGCCGGGTGGCCTGCTGAGGGAGTAGGGAACAAAGGATGGGCCTGTTTCCAGGGGTAAGTAAAGTCAGCTTCCCAGGTGCCTGATGTCAGTTTGTAGGAGGGCCTTTGGCCCTCTAAGGGAAGCTAGTCTTCCAGTTTGTGGCAGCTTCCATCTGGAGGAAATCCTGTTCCGTTCGGGATTGTAGGGTGGCCGAGGCCAGGTGCCCGGCAGAGGGAGGTTGGGCACAAATGATGGCCTCTTTCCAGGGGTTAGTAAAGTCAGCTGCCCAGGTGTCTGATGTCAGTTTGTAGCAGGCCTTTGGCCCTCCATGGGAAGCCAGGGTTCCAGCTTGTGGCAGCTTGCATCTGGAAGAAATGCTGTTCCGTTCGGGATCGTAGGTGGCCGCGGCCAGGTGCCCGGCAGAGGGAGTTGGGAAACAAAGGATGGGCCTGTTTCCAGGGGGTAAGTAAAGTTAGCTGCCAGGTGCCTGATGTCAGTTTGTAGGAGGCCTTTGGCCCTCCAAGGAAGCCTAGTCTTCAGTTTGTGGCAGCTTGCATCTGGAAGAAATGCTGTTCTGCTCGGGATTGTAGGTGGCCGAGGCCACGTGCCTGGCAGAGGGAGTTGGGCACAAATGATGGCCTGTTTCCAGGGATAAGTAAAGTCATCTGCCCAGGTGCCTGATGTCAGTTTGTAGCAGGCCTTTGGCCCTCCATGGGAAGCCAGGCTTCCAGCTTGTGGCAGCTTGCATCTGGAAGAAATCCTGTCCGTTCGGGATTGTAGGTGGCCGAGGCCAGGTGCACGGCAGAGGAAATTGGCACAAAGGATGGCCTGTTTCCAGGGGTAAGTAAAGTCAGCTGCCCAGGTGTCCTGATGTCAGTTTGTAGCAGGCCTTTGGCCCTGCAAGGGAAGCCAGGCTTCAGCTTGTGGCAGCTTGCAATCTGGAAGAAATCCTGTTCCGTTTGGGATCGTAGGTGGCCGAGGCCTGGTGCCCGGCTAAGGGAGTTGGGAACAAAGGATGGCCTGTTTCCAGGGGTAAGTAAAGGTCAGCTGCCCAGGTACCTGATGTCAGTTTGTACTAGGCATTTGGCTTTTCAAGTGAAACTAGTCTTCAGGCTGTGGCAGGCTTGCATCTGGAAGAAATCCTGTTCCATTCGAGATTGTAGGTGGCTGAGGCCAGGTGCCCGGCAGAGGGAGTTGGGCACAAATGATGGCCTGTTTCCAGGGGTAAGTAAAGTCAGCTGCCCAGGTGCCTGATGTCAGTTTGTAGGAGGCCTTTGGCCCTTGAAGAGCAGCCAGGCTTCCAGCTTGTGGTAGCTTGCATCTTGAAGAAATCCTGTTCCGTTTGAGGGATCGTAGGTGGCCGAGGCCTGGTGCCCGGCTAAGGGAGTTGGGAACAAAGGATGGCCTGTTTCCAGGGGTAAGTAAAGTCAGCTGCCCAGGTGCCTGATGTCAGTTTGTAGGACGCCTTTGGCCCTCCAAGGCAAGCAAGTCTTCCAGATTGTGGCAGCTTGCATCTGGAAGAAATCCTGTTCCATTCGGGATTGTAGGTGGCCGAGGCCAGGTGCCCGGCAGCGGGAGTTGGGCACAAATGATGGCCTGTTTCTAAGGGTAAGTAAAGTCAGTTGCCCAGGTGCATGATGTCAGTTTGTAAGTGACCTTTGGCCCTCCATGGGAAGCCAGGCTTCCAGGCTTGTGGCAGCTTGCATCTGGAAGAAATCCTGTTCCGTTCGGGATTATAGGTGGCCGAGGCCAGGTGCCCGGCAGAGGGAGTTGGGCACAAAGGATGGCCTGTTTCCAGGGGTAAGTAAAGTCAGCTGCCCAGGTGCCTGATTGTCAGTTTGTAGGAGGCCATTGGCCCTCCAAGGGATGCCTGCCTTCCAGCTTGTGGCAGCTGGCATCTGGAAGAAATACTGTTCCGTTCTGGATTGTAGGTGGCCAAGCGGGGTGCCCGCCACACGGAGTTGGGCACAAAGGATGGCTTATTTCCAGTAGGAAGTAAATGTCAGCTGGCCAGGTGCCTGATGTGTTTTAGTAGGTGGCCTTTGGCCCTCCAAGGGAAGCCAGCCATCCAGTTTGTGGCATCTTTAACCTCGAAGAAATCCTGTTTCGTTTGAATTGTAGGTGCCCGTGGCCAAGTGCCCTCCACAGGGAGTAGGGTACAAAAGAATGGCGTGTTTCCAGGGGTTAGTGGAGTCACCTGCCCACGTGCCTGATGTCAAATTGTATTAGGACTTTGGCCCTCCAAGGGATTAAAGTCTTCCTGTTTAAAGCAGCCTGCAATCTGGAAGGAATCCTGTTCCGTTCGGGATTGTAGGTGGCCGAGGCCGGGTGCCTGGCCGAGGGAGTTGGGCACAAAGGATTGCCTGTTTCCAAGGGTAAGTAAAGTCCAGCAGCCCAGGTGCCTGATGTCAGTTTGTAGGAGGCCTTTGGCCCTCCACGGGAAGCCAGGCTTCCAGCTGGTGGCATCTGGCATCTGGAAGAAATCCTGTTCCGTTCGGGATTGTAGGTGGCCAAGGCCCGGGTGCCCGCCACACAGAGTTGAGCACAAAGGATCGCTTTATTCCAAGGGTAAGTAAAGTCAGCTGCCCAGGTGCCTGATGTCTGTTAATAGAGGGCCTTTGGCCCTCCAAGGGAAGCAGGCCAATCCAGTTTGTGGCAGCTTAACCTGAAGAAATCCTGTTCCGTTTTGGGATTGTAGGTGGCCGAGGCCGGGTGCCCCGCAGAGGGAGTTGGGCACAAAGGATGGCCTGTTTCCAGGGGTAAGTAAAGTCAGCTGCCCAGGTGCCCAATGTCAGTTTGTAGGAGGCCCTTCGCCCTCCCAAGGGAAGCTGGACTTCCAACTTGTGGCAGCTTGCATCTGGAAGAAATTCTGTTCCGTTCGGGGATTGTAGGTGGCCGAGGCCGGGTGCCCGGCAGAAAGAGTTGGGCAACAAAGGATGGCCCGTTTCCAGGGGTAAGTATACTCACCTGCCCAAGTGCCTGATGTCAGTTTGTAGGAGGCCTTTGGCCCTCCACGGGAAGCCAGGCTTCCAGCTTGTGGCAGCTTGCATCTGGAAGAAATCCTGTTCTGTTCAAGATTGTAGGTGGCTGAGGCCGGGTGCCGGGCAGAGGGAGTTGGGCACAAAGGATGGCCTGTTTCCAGGGGGTTAGTAAAGTCAGCTGCCCAGGTGTCTGATGTCAGTTTGTAGCAGGCCTTTGGCCCTCCAAGGGAAGCCAGGCTTCCAGCTTGTGGCAGCTTGCATCTGGAAGAAAATCCTGTTCCGTTTGGGATCGTAGGTGGGCCGAGGCCTGGTGCCCGGCTAAGGAGTTGGGAACAAAGGGATGGCCTGTTTCCAGGGGGTAAGTAAAGTCAGCTGCCCAGGTACCTGATGTCAGTTTGTAGTAGGCATTTGGCTTTTCAAGTGAAAAGAGTCTTCCAGCTGTGGCAGCGTTGCATCTGGAAGAAATCCTGTTCCATTCGAGATTGTAGGTGGCTGAGGCCAGGTGCCCGGCAGAGGGAGTTGGGCACAAATGATGGCCTCTTTCCAGGGGTTAGTAAAGTCAGCTGCCCAGGTGTCTGATGTCAGTTTGTAGCAGGCCTTTGGCCCTCCATGGGAAGCCAGGGTTCCAGCTTGTGGCAGCTTGCATCTGGAAGAAATGCTGTTCCGTTCGGGATCGTAGGTGGCTGAGGGCCAGGTGCCCGGCAGAGGGAGTTGGGCACAAATGATGGCCTGTTTCCAGGGGTAAGTAAAGTCAGTTGCCCAGGTGCCTGATGTCAGTTTGTAGGAGGCCTTTGGCCCTTGAAGAGCAGCCAGGGCTTCCAGCTTGTGGTAGCTTGCATCTTGAAGAAATCCTGTTCCGTTTGGGATCGTAGGTGGCCGAGGCCTGGTGCCCGGCTAAGGGAGTTGGGAACAAAGGATGGCCTGTTTCCAGGGGTAAGTAAAGTCAGCTGCCCAGGTGCCTGATGTCAGTTTGTAGGACGCCTTTGGCCACTCCAGTGCAAGCAAGTCTTCCAGATTGTGGCAGCTTGCATCTGGAAGAAATCCTGTTCCATTCGGGATTGTAGGTGGCCGAGGCCAGGTGCCCGGCAGAGGGAGTTGGGCACAAATGATGGCCTGTTTCTAAGGGTAAGTAAAGTCAGTTGCCCAGGTGCATGATGTCAGTTTGTAAGTGACCTTTGGCCCTCCATGGGAAGCCAGGCTTCCAGCTTGTGGCAGCTTGCATCTGGAAGAAATCCTGTTTCTGTTCGGGATTATAGGTGGCCGAGGCCAGGTGCCCGGCAGAGGGAGTTGGGCACAAAGGATGGCCTGTTTCCAGGGGTAAGTAAAGTCAGCTGCCCTGGTGCCTGATGTCAGTTTCGCAGGTGGCTATTGTTCCTCCATGGGATGCCAGGCTTCCAGCTTGTGGCAGCTTGCATCTGGAAGAAATCCTGTTCCGTTTGGGATTGTAGGTGGCCGAGGGACCTGGT